>NC_141685.1:1390222582-1390498082 GCF_964263255.1 Lissotriton vulgaris
GTACCTACATCAAGGAGTCGGTACCTTTGCCGAGGAGTAGGAGTTGGAACGGATATATATACATATATACACATATATACATATATCCAAACAAAAGTAGCTTCTACGGTGTATCCTTCGTCTTGAGGGGGTGGCACGCCACCGGTGAAGCAGCCGGCAATCAATATCACTATTAAACAGAGTTCCAAGCGTGCTCTCAGGCGCAATGAACCACACCACACAATCCGGTTTGCCAACAAAGGTAGGGTTTATTCACGTCATAAGCCCTACGTGACGCGTTTCGCACTCCATGAGTGCTTGATCACACAATTTGTGTTTGTGAAGAATGCCATTTTAAATACATTTGTTTACATAACATAGAAGATGGACTACCGAGATAATGCTATAATCGCGGGCGCCATCTTAGAGTGGTCAAAAATCTAAGTCAAGAAACGACAGTAATCACAGTCATAAAGGTTCCATAGAAACTGTAAGCACATTAAATTTGTCATGCCAAATTGGTCATGTAAAAGTGTATTATGACCACATTGAAATTATACAATACATATCCAAGGAAATTGGGAAAAGGCGCTGAATGGGGTCCCTGTAACAAACAAAGGACTACGGAAAGCTGTGAACCACCTTGCAATTAAACAAAGGTTCGCGATAGTGCACATGTGTCAGCGTCCTACGCTAGCTACGCTGTCTAGCAACAGTAACTAAGACAACGCTACCATTGATACTCTTGCGCTGATAGAAGCAATACACTGTGACTAATACTAACGGGCACATGTGATAAATGTGGCTGTGAGTATGGTACTATCACCCTGGTTAGTGGGTGTAAACATAGCAATAGAAATACGTTGCTAAAAGATGCATTAAGATGTAGATTCTAACCCTAGTTAGTGGGGAAATACATATGAAAGCATCTTATCATAGAAAAAACCGTATATGCATCAACCCCAAAAATTCCCTCATCGAAGAAAATGGCAAACTAAATTACACAATATGTAAAGGCATAAACCCACACTCCAATACAAAGTTATGAAAATAACAGTGAAAATAAATTAAAACTGTACATACAAGGAGTGAAGAGTTGAAGAAGTCCATGTTGAAAGGTTTAGGGTAACGGTGTCGCAAGCCTGAGACAAAGTCCCTCCCTTTCAACCTGTAGGAAAAGAGGATAGATATGAGAAACATAAGTATAATATGAGACCCATCTATCAACCACATTTATATACTGTGTAGATGTACATTGTATTCCTCATCCATATTGTGTCCTTTCGGAAATCGGGTACAGAGACCTATTATCTGTCTCGATTCTCTTTGTCTAAGTTTCAAAGCACGGTTACCACCACGTTTGGTCAGATTAACCTGTTCAATGATGAAATATCTCAAAAATTTGGCATTTGAAAAATGGTGTGTTTCAAAATGTCTTGCTATGGGGAATTGTTTATCCTTATTGGTAATTGCCCTTGTATGTTCTAAAATGCGCTGTTTGGCCATTTTGGTGGTACTTCCAATGTACTTTAAGTCACAAGGGCACACAAGGACGTAAACAACAAACATAGTTGTACATGTGAGGAATTGTGTGATGGTCTGCATTTTGCTTGTACTTGGGTTCCAATACTCTTTAATCATGTGGCTGTTGGAACAAGCTTTGCAATGTCCGCAGGGATAAAAACCAGGAAGGTCAATCCCCCGCGGCACTGTCTCACTAATGTCATTATGTACAAGTAGGTCCCTCAGGTTGCGGCCCCTGCGATATGTGATGCTGGGTTTTGCAGTAAGGCAATTACCTATAATAGGATCGTTCTTGAGAATCTCCCAATTCTTGAAAATGCTTTTCTTGGTTTGCTTAGAGTTGCCATTGTAGTTAAGGATGATTCTTGTCACATTCTCATCTTTACTTACATCCTCATTATTAATGGTATTTACAAGTAGGTCCTTGCGGTCTATCTCTTTGACTCTGTTAACGGCTCTTTTTATGACCCATTTAGGATAGCCTCTTTCTGAAAATCTTGCAGACATAAGTTTTTCTTCTTTGAGGTAGTCAAGTGTATTGCTGCAGTTCTGTTTGGCCCTGAGTAGTTCACCGTATGGAATGCTCCACTTTAAGTTTTCCGGATGACTACTCAGGGCATGCAATAAAGTGTTTCCTGCAGTGATTTTGCGGAACAGAACTGTTTTCAAAACATTGTCTTTAACTTGAACCCTGGTGTCCAGATACTCAATCTCAACATTACTAATGTTACTGGTCAATACAATATTGTGGCTATTATTGTTGAGTCTGGAGATGAATTCTACAGCCTTGTCTTTGCTGCCATTCCAGATCACAAAAATGTCATCTATGTAACGTAGCCACAAATTGACATGTTGGAAGTCTTCTTGAAGATCAGTTCTGCATCTGAGGTCTGCCTCCCAAGCGCCCATAAAAAGATTAGCGAAACTCGGCGCAAAACAAGTACCCATCGCGGTACCATGGGTTTGCAAAAAAATGTCATCATTGAATAGAAAAAAATTATTGGTGAGGCAGTGTTTAATCATCTCAAGTAGCATGGTGGTGTGTCCCAGATACTTGATATCACAGTTCTTAAGAAACCTTGCACACGCTTCAATCCCTTGAGAATGCTCGATCGAGGTGTAAAGCGAGCTTACATCTAAGGTTATGAGATATTGGTTGGTTTCCCACTTTATGTCCTTAATTTTATCAAGAAAGTCCTTGGTATCACGGACATATGTGGGTGAGTTTTTGACATAGTCTTATAGAAAAAAATCTACGTATCTGGAAACATTTTCCAGAACGCTGCCTTTGGATGATATAATTGGCCTCCCTGGAAGGTTAATTTTACACTTGTGTACCTTTGGGAGTAGATACAAAATCGGGAGGACAGGATAATCACGTTTCAGATAGCAGTACTCCTCCCATTCTATCCAACCTTTATCCTTCCAATCAGAGAGTTTGTCCCATGTGGTGGAAATGCTGTTATTATTTATTCCGCCCTGTTACTCTTCCTGTAGGTATTAGGATCACTTAGTTGCCTTTCTGCTTCTTTGATATACATAGCCTTGGGCAGAATGACAATATTGCCTCCCTTATCGGCAGGACGGATAACTATACTAGTATCGTCTGCCAATTCTTTCATGGCTTGTCTTTCTGAGGCAGACAAATTATGTTTGAACTTCTTCATTTTTTTGGACCAATTTTGGCTTCTAAATTCCAACAGTTCCTTGCCTACCATTTCTTGGAAAGTGTCTATATTATCATGATTCATTCTGGGAGTGAAAGTGGATTGTGGTTTGAATTTACTCCCTGTACTGCTATTGTACTGTATGTCAAGGGCATCAAGAATGCGTCTAGCTTCAGTGCTGATTTCATGATCATCTAAATCATTATTGATCTCATCAAGAGCCATCATATTATCAATGTCACTAATCACTAGATTGTCTTCTATGATACTAGGATCAATTGGACCTTCACTTCTGCTTCTTGCAGGTTTGAGTTTATGCCATTTTTTTAGTTTCAATTTACGACAGAATTTAAAAAGGTCAATCTTGTCATCCACATAGTTCATCGGGACTGTGCGGCAAAAGGACATGCCTAGGCAGAGGGTACGTTTATCCTTATTACTAATGTCACGTGAGGATAAATTAATGATAGATAGATTTACCTGGGTTTCATCCATCATTGTTGTTTCTTGTACTGAGCCCTCTTGTTTCCCACTGGGCCTCGTGTTTTGTTTCCTCCTCTTATTAGTACCATACTCACAGCCAGATTTATCACATGTGCCCGTTAGTATTAATCACAGTGTATTGCTTCTATCAGCGCAAGAGTATCAATGGTAGCGTTGTCTTAGTTACTGTTGCTAGACAGCGTAGCTAGCGTAGGACGCTGACACATGCGCACTATCGCGAACCTTTGTTTAATTGCAAGGTGGTTCACAGCTTTCCGTAGTCCTTTGTTTATGTTACAGGGACCCCATTCAGCGCCTTTTCCCAATTTCCTTGGATATGTATTGTATAATTTCAATGTGGTCATAATACACTTTTACATGACCAATTTGGCATGACAAATTTAATGTGCTTACAGTTTCTATGGAACCTTTATGACTGTGATTACTGTTGTTTCTTGACTTAAATTTTTGACCACTCTAAGATGGCGCCCGCGATTATAGCATTATCTTGGTAGTCCATCTTCTATGTTATGTAAACAAATGTATTTAAAATGGCATTCTTCACAAACACAAATTGTGTGATCAAGCACTCATGGAGTGCGAAACGCGTCACGTAGGGCTTATGACGTGAATAAACCCTACCTTTGTTGGCAAACCGGATTGTGTGGTGTGGTTCATTGCGCCTGAGAGCACGCTTGGAACTCCGTTTAACAGTGATATTGATTGCCGGCTGCTTCACCGGTGGCATGCCACCCCCTCAAGACGAAGGATACACCATAGAAGCTACTTTTGTTTGGATATATGTATATATGTGTATATATGTATATATATATATATATATGTATATATATATATATATATATATATATATATATATATATATATATATATATGTATATATGTATATGTATGTATATATATATGTATATGTATGTATATGTATGTATATATGTATATGTATGTATATATATGTATATGTATATGTATGTATATGTATGTATATGTATGTATATATATATATGTATATATATATATGTATATATATATATATATATATATATGTATATATATGTATATATATATATATATATGTATATATATTCCTCAACGCACTTTCACCAGTCGTTGCTCCACTCGTTACGGGTGCTTCCTCGGCGCGTGGTGAGACGCGCAGTTACACTCCCAACTCCGGTCTTTGACTCGCTTCAGACCTTTCACTCGAGTGCACTCAAAAAAGCCAATATGCGGGGTTGAGTTCAAGCAATTTCCAATTATTTAATGCAGCGCTTCTGCAGCCAGTTTGACAAACGCGTTTCAGCGTTTCCGCCTTCGTCAGTGTCCAATCTCGGGCTGAGTGCCGGGATATTGAGACTGGAAGCACATATAAATTATGAACTAATTGAGGAAGCTCAATAAATAGGACTAACAATATCCGTCCTTGTGCACAACATATTACACTGCCTAGTCACCAAAACAGTGCTATCAGGACAGGTTGCCTTACTAGTATTTCAGTAAAAGGGCACTCAGCCGTTATGCAAACGCTATACCTTTAAATTAATGTAAATACAGACATGTAATAGCGTAAACATGTTTAGAATGCGAAAAAATGTTTTTTTGTAACCAATATGTATATATATATAGGCTCACGACCACGTCCTTTTCATTCATTGCTCCCAGACGTCACATCCTGGTCGGGGTTCAATCGAAAACCATAACCTGCTACAACATCTGCATAATGCAATGCAACCTACCTTGTATATTCTTCGGCCCTTTCTTTCTATGCTGAATTTCATGGGATACTAATCACCAGATGCTAAATCAGAGATGACCACACGGTGGCAGACTTGAACTACATTTGTATTTCGGCCGGTGATTAGGTCGAACCAAGCATACAGCGCAGGCTTCTCTGCTTCCTCTACTCTTTAGTAGTCGTAACGTAACGAACTTAGCCAACCTGGGACCAGAGAATGGCCTGCGCTGCTCTGCCCTTGCGTAGTCTAAGGTTACTTGAGGGTAAAGAAATCAATACCTCAGATTTACCAAGCCATGCAAAAGGGATGTCTTGAAACTAGGGTGACCAACTGGCATTGGTTCAAATTCAGGACGGGGAGTGTAAAAATTCAGGACAAAGGGTCAAAATTCAGGACACAAATTCAGGACAGGAGGTCAAAATTCAGGTCAAAACTTCAGGACAATTGGATAAGTTTTACAGACACATCAGAGGTCGCACAATAGTATATAAGTAAGCCCAGCCATA
Organism: Lissotriton vulgaris; assembly: GCF_964263255.1. Taxonomy (NCBI): domain Eukaryota; kingdom Metazoa; phylum Chordata; class Amphibia; order Caudata; family Salamandridae; genus Lissotriton; species Lissotriton vulgaris. The sequence continues at coordinate 1,390,228,493 of NC_141685.1, forward strand.
TCCAAACATATTCAACCATTTGCAAACCTATCCATCATGTATTCTTCCATCTATCATTTCACTCATCCATCCCTTCATTCATCCTTTCACTCATCCATCCATTATCCACCCATCCACCCTTTCACCCTAGCCATCTGTACACTCATCCAGCCACTCTTCGACCCATCCATCCATTCACTCATCCATCCAGCCATTTACCCTTTCGCCCATCCAGCCATCCTTTTCACTTACTCATCCATCCTCCCAGTCACTCACCCATCCACCCTTTCAGTCATCCATCCACCCTTTCGCTCTCCATCAACCCTTTCACTTAGCAATCCTTCCTTCCATCCATCCAGCCACCCATCCATCTACTCATCCACTCATGAATCCATCCATTAACCTTATCACTCATCCATGCTTTCTCTCATCCATTTATTCTTTCACTCCTTCACTCATCTATTCATCCTTTTGTCCATCTACCCTCCCTTTCACTCACTCATCCATCCTTACATCCACCGGTTCACTCATCCATCTATCCATTCACCCTTGCACTTATCAATCCATCCATCATTTCACTCATCCATCCACCCACTCACTGACTCATCATCCACCTTTTCACTCATCCATCCACCCTTTTACCCATCCAGCTACCCTTCCACCCATACATCCAGCTATTGACCTTTTCGCTCTTCCATCCTTCCACTCACTCATAAATTCATCCATCCTCTCTCATTTTCCATCTATTCAATCTTTCATTCATCCATTCACCCTTTCACTAATTCATCCACCCATCCCTTCACTTACCCACTCGCCCACCTTTCCATATTAATTTTGAGCTGAGCCTTTTTAAGAAGAGGCCCATCAAGAACTTCACCCTCGCTGCAGGAGCCATTCCAGGACGGGGACAAAAGTCATCCAGGGCAGAGACAGGATCCACCAAAGGGGGGACAGGAGCCATAACAGGCAGGGGGGGGCACCACATGGGGGGACAGGAGCCATCACTGGGGGTGGGGGGCAGGAGCCATCACCGGGGGGAGGGGCAGGAGCCATCACAGGAGGGGGAACAGGATCCCCCAGGGTGGGCGCAGGGGTGGGCATGCAGTATTCTAATATCATCTTGGTCTCCTCCAGGGTGGGTTAGGGCTCCTCACCCCCTCCTGGACAAGACAACGAGAAGACAGGCTCTCTTTCCAAAATGATAGTTTTGCCATCCCCCACTGTGATGTACAGTACTTAAAGGACATACTCCAAGAGAACTGATTTAACTGATTGTCCTCCATACTTTGTTAATCAGCGTTGGTGCGATTGTACCATTTCTTTATTTTATTACATTATAGACTGCATGTTTGAAGAACAGAGGTGTGTAATCAGGGCTGGTTCTAGGATGTTTGGGGCTCTGGGCAGAAAGGGAATGTGTGAGGCCCCTGTAAACTGTAGAGACATGGCGCATTCAGGGCTGTTTGCATCTGAATAGATGCCCCTGCTCCTGAAGCTGCAGCCGCTCCCTCTCAGTCACCTTCAAGCACCTCTTAACAGCTCATCAGGGGCTGGAGGTGTGAGGATTGCCATCCCGCTGAGCCTCTCCAATGCTGCTGGGTATCTGTGCTTTGGTATTGCATCGGAGTCTGTTACACCCGACCTCAACAGCATCAGAGTCAAGAAGGGAGGTGGGTGGAAGCTGTGCCGACTTTAGGGTTGTGCGACCGGTGCCCGGTCAAAATTACTGAAAATGGCGTACGTTAAAGAATCCTTCACGGACAACGGACAGACGGCCAAAATTACGGACTGTCTGTGAAATGTATGGATGGTTGGTCACCCTACTTGAAACACCCCGCCTCCCCCAGCCCCACCAGCTACAGCGGATGTGAGGTTCTTTTTGGGCCTCTTTGGTCTGCAACTTGACAGATAATATCCAGGGCTTTAAGTGGGATGAAAAAACTGGGGGGTTTCTCAAAGGGGTGTGGCCTATGTCATTTAAGGGCGTGGCTTAAGAAACACATACTAAAAATCAGTGCTTAGCATAGTGTGCCACCCGACTTGTATTTTTGTGTTTCTATCATTGCATCCAGATATATAATATAACAAGTAACATCATGCCTACAACAAGTCAGGACTATTGGCTTTGTCAATGGTTGTTAGTTGCATAAGATAAATAAGTGCAGGCCATAAGAGGGCTTCGTCTATCACCTCCAAACAACACTGTGAGGAGCTCGCCCAGTACTTTTTGAATAAAGTGGAGCTGATTTACATGGGGCTACCGACGCTGTCCCTCGACTCCGAAGCTGAATTGTCATGTGTTCCTGGCAACCTGGTAGTCTATCTTCATTTCCTCCTTTGACTCTGTCCGGTTATGAGATCTTGAGCTCTAAAATTAGATCTGGCTCCCCGGCGGATCCTCTGCCACCTGCCCTTCATCGCCAACTATATTCCTCAATCTCTCCGATATGTCTTGAGTTGATCAATCTATCCTTGAGTACAACTTCTGTCCCCCGGGCATGGAAACACGCCAAAGTGGTCCCATTATTAAAAAAGCCTTCTCTGGACCCGAGCGACCCTGGGAACTATCGACCAATCTCCCAGCTTCCATTCGTGGCTAAGCTGATGGAATCCCTCGTGAATTCCATCTTGGCAGGATTCCTTGAGCAGAACGCCTTCCTTGATGTAACGCAGCATGGCTTTCGGCCACGGCACAGCACTGAGTCTTCTCTACTCACCGTGTAAGAGAGCATCCGAGGGAGTCTGGACATCGGGGACTCTGTGGCACTGGTCCTCCTGGACCTCAGTGCTGCATTTGATACGATTTTTCACGACATACTTTTGAAGCGTCTTGGGGAAGTGGGATTGGGAGACTTGGCACTGGCCTGGCTGCGGTCTTTTCTTGAGGACAGGTCTTTCCAGGTTCTGGTCCCTCCATATCACTCTCGAGAGGTAGCTCTACATTAGGGAGTCCCGCAGGGCTCCGTTTTGAGTCCCTTGTTGTTCAACTTGTATGTTGGTCCCTTGGCAGAGGTGGCAAAGAGAAGAGGACTATCCCTGGTTTCCTACGCCGACGACACCCAATTGGTGCTGGCTTTCTCGAAGAAGTGCAATAGCACACTGGTCAAGTTAAGGACAATCTCCTGGCAATCTCGGACTGGATGGCGGCTAACTGTTTACAGTTGAATGCCAGCAAGTGTGAGATTCTCCTCTTTGGCAGGGATTACGAGCTGTGGTCCGATCAATGCTGGCCGGATCGCCTTAAGCCCGCCCCTTGTCCCAAGGAGGCAGTGAAGAACCTGGGCGTATGGTTCGACAGCAACTTGTCCTTTGAAAAACAATTTAAGGCTGTTGCAGGGACTTGCTTCGGACTTTTACGTGGGCTTAGACCACTGCTCGGGTTCTTTTCTCCCAAGGTGCATCAGACCATCATCCAGGCGTCCATTATGTCCAGACTGGACTATGCTATACTGTCTCTATCTGGGCGCTAACAAAGCAAGCATCAAACGCCTACAGAGGGCCCAGAACGCGGCGGCTCGGCTTCTAGTTGCTCCGCCAAGATCACATTTGGTTGCTCATGTGCTTCCGAGGCTGCATTGGCTGCCAGTTGATCGTCGCATCGAGTTTAAAGCATTGTGTTACTCCCATAAGATTCTGGCACGACAGGCCCCGACGGGGCTACTCCATCTGCTGGAGTACTATGCGCCGATCCGTCCACTGTGTTCTGCTGATCTTGCCTTGGTCCGTGTCCCACGCATCTGGAGAGCGAGGGCCGGTGGTCGTTCCTTTGGCTACCTGGCCGCAAAACTCTGGAACTCACTCCCTTTTCCCATGAGAGTTACATCGAATCATCTGGCTTTTCACAAAACCCTAAAAACCTGGCTTTTTCCTGTAAGTAGCTTATCTGCAGGTTTTCACTACTGGCTCTGGTCCATGGGGTTTCTGATAGCGCTGGGACGCCTCGTCGCTGGGGCAGCTATGCGCTTTATAAAACTGGGGGGAAAAAAGCAGCAAATATGGCTAGTTGTTTTATACAATATTTAAAAAGCTTCCACTTAAAGCCCTGGTGACACCACGACTATGTTACTGCTCCTGCATTTAAAAAGAGAAGGGAAATCCAGAGAGAAAATTACTCTATTTTAAGGATTTCCCTTCCCCTACAAAGCTCACCTGGCATGAAGTCATGCCCTAACTTCTCCACTAGTGAGAAGTAAGCAGTGTGAGCAGGCGCACATCGATGTGCCTGCTGTCACTGCAGAAGGGAAAAAAATGGGCCACTTGTGCCAGAGCACAAACAGAGCCCAATAGAGACCCGTTTTGAGGCCCCCTTTAAAAAACTGTCGGTGGTCAGCACCGGTGAGACCCGGCCCACTTAAAGCCCTGATAATATCTCATAATTAGCTCTACAGGAAGAACCGAAAGATGGGGTTACAGAAAAGGCAAAGGATGGACGAGTGGGCGAATTTCACCCTTGGGTGAAAGGATGGATGGAGGAGTGGGTAAAGGAATGGTTAGATGGAAGCATGCACGGATGAGGGGATGAAAGAATGGACGAATGAGTGGCTGAAAGGATGGATTGATGAGTGGCTGAAAGGATGGGTGGGTAATGGGATGGATGGGCCGGCAAAACGATTTGTAGGTAAAAGGATGGATGGATGAGTGGGTAGAAGAATGAGAGAGATGGGTGAAAGGATTGATGAATGAATGGGTAAAATATGGGTAAATCAGTGGGTCATAGGATGAGTGGAAGAGTGGGTGGGAGAATGTGTATATGGGTGAATGAAAGGATGGCAGGGTAAATAGAAATCTGAATGGGAGGATGGATTGTTGGGTTGGTGGGTGGGTAGGGAGGTAGGTGTGTAGGTGTGTAGGTGTGTGTGTGTGTGTGTGCGTGTGCTTGGGTGTGTGTGTAAGAATGGCAGAGTAAGTGAATATTGAAGAATAAATGGATGAATGGTGGGTGAAATACTGGCAGTATAAATGGAAATCTGATGGGATGGATGTATCAGTGGGTGAACGGATAGCAGCGTAAAGGAAAATTTGAAAGAATAGGTTGATGGGTGAGTGAAAGGATGGAAGAGTAAATGACAATCTGAGAGGATGGATGGTTTGGTGAAATGAAGGAAGAGTAAATGGAAATCTGAGAGGAAGGATGTATGACAATAAATGTTAATCTGAGAGGATAGATCATGGTTGGATGGATATGATGTTTTGTTATGTTACAGGCTATTTCTAGAGCACACGTTCATAGGGGGGTCTCTAGGCACTAGGTACTGATATGTCGTAAGAGCCCTTATTACTGATAAACCTGTGTAAACTGCCAGGTCTTCAGGAGCTTCCTAAATTTAGTGTAGTGGGAGAAATGCCTAATTTCCATGGGGAGGGTGTTCCATACTCGAGGGACCGTGACCGAGAAACTGCGACCTCCCATACTAAGTTTCTTATAGGTGGGGGTGACCAGGTAATGCAGGGAGCTAGGTCTCAGTTCTCTTGTTGAGCGATATTTTACATTCCGCGCTTGCACGAATCCTGGGCAGCTCATATGTAATTCCTTGAACGCCATGCAGCATACCTTGAACCTAGATCTTTGCACAATAGGCAGCCATGGATGGATGAATGAATGGGCAAAAGATCAACTGATGGAAGAAAGGCTTTATTGGAGGATGGGTAAGTCGATGGATGGATGGAATGGTGACAGACTGACTGATGGGTGAAAGAATAAACAAATGGCAGAAGGTAAACATGAAATGGTGAATATCAATGTGTGTGTAGTAGGATTAAAGCATGAATGGTTAGATGCAAGATACAAGGAAGCTCTTCTAGGGAGATTTGATCTTTGCTTCCTTGGTGCCATCAGAGCTTTGGATCCAAGTGATGCTCCTCCCTTGCACACAAGGCCACCTTGTGTTGCTTAGTAAATCTGGAGTAATGCAAGGCAGTGATAGTTGCTGTCATGCGTTTCTCTGCTCTTACAAGGTGTTCCATGGATGGAGTGTGGGTGTTTCTACATATCCCCCATAAATGGATGTGTCCATAACATCCTCATCACAGGTCAAGCCTAGAACCCACCTACCCTATGGGCATCAATGAAGCACTTAACTGCCCATAGAACTTCCTGTTTTTTATTTTTCCTGTTTCATGACTGAGACCAGGATGTGGGAAGAAGTCCCTGCTGGGCTTGGATCTCCAACGCACCACCATGCTCAGATCCTACTGTGCTGGCCACAGCGGGAGTGGCGTGATTAGGAGCCATGGGGGAAAACTGTTGGATCCTGGTAGCATGATGGAGCGCTTCACAACATGGGTTGGTTGAGGCAACATATTAAGGCGATTGTAAACACATTGAATCAAGGCGTAACTGGAAGACCTATGTGTTGAATAACATTACAGGAAAGGAAAACAAAGGGAGTCACAATAGTGAGCACAAGCAAGGGTGGGGGAGAGGCATAAGTCTCGGTGAGGCAGTGGTTATGTCCTGCGAAGTGCAGGGTTAGGTTTTAAGGCAGCGACTATCTATTCGGGAAAGACCGGTTAAAGAAGTGGTCTTTGAGTTGTCTTTTGAATTGTAGAAAGGAGGGGGTAGCCCTGATATGAACTGGGACGGAGTTCCAGATTTTGGGGGCATTTCCAGAGAAGGATTGTGAAGTGTTTTTTTGTTTGTGGATTTTCAACAGGATGAGGAGTGTTGGAGCTTCTGAGGCTTCTTGTCCGACCAACCTTTTTGAGTTTGGTGGCCAGGTAGGCTGGTTACCCTGTATGAAGGGCTGTGTGCGTGAGGTAGGCCGTTCTGAAATTGGCACGCATTTCAATTGGGAGCCATTTTGGCTCTCTGAGTGCGGGCGAGATGTGATCAAACTTCTTCACTCCAGTGACCATTCTGGCTGCTGCGTTGAGCGTAGATCTGAGGGGGGCTAGGTGGAATTTTGCTGTACCTGTGAGGGAAGCATTCCCGTAATCTAGTCTTGACAGCACCAGGGATTGAGTGGCTAGTTTGAGGTCGTTAGGCGGGATGAGGGGCTTAATTTGGTTAAGAAGCTTCAGGTTAAGGAAGGAGCTCTTGGCGGTGTTCTTAATGTGTTTCGTCATGTCAAGTTTGGGGTCCAGGGTGATTCTGAGCAATTTTGCGGAACCCTTCTTGGATGCTCAGACGTGAGTCCCTTGCTCACTTTGCCACTGGATTCAAGCAAGCCGGGCTGAAGATGGCTGGAATGCCAGAAACCGGTCCTCAGAAGCGTGTTTCCGGTCCAGGGAAGACATGGCTTGGCAGTTCGGGCTGAACTGTTCCCATGAGGCACAGGGTCAGACTGATTTGCATATAGCCATGTCAGAACTGGGGTGGCAGAGTGGGCTAAAGAACGGTGATGGATTAAACCCAGATCTTTTGACTGGGTGTGAGTGTTTGATTGATTCAGATGCTCCATCCATCACCACCCCCTTTTGTACCGCTTTTGGCTGCCCTAAGTGTGGCAGAGTATGCTCAGACGTGAGTCCCTTGCTCACTTTGCCACTGGATTCAAGCAAGCCGGGCTGAAGACGGCTCGAATGCCAGAAACCGGTCCTCGGAAGCTTGTTTCCGGTCCAGGGAAGACATGGCTTGGAAGTTCGGGCTGGACTGTTCCCATGAGGCACAGGGTCAGACTAATTTGCATATAGCCATGTCTGAACTGGGGTGGCAGAGTGGGCTAACGAACGGTGATGGATTAAACCCAGATCTTTTGACTGGGTGTGAGTGTTTGATTGATTCAGATGCTCCGTCCATCACCACCCCCTTTTGTACCGCGTCTGATTGAGGAACAGCTTAACCGTTGAAGCCTGAATACAGCTTGGAGAGGTGATATGTGTTTTTATAGGATGCATCTCACCAATTTTTGTTATAGAGGAGAGGAGGAGTAAACCGCCGATCGGCGTCCAAATATGGAGTGTTTAATAACTGGGGTGAAGCTAGAGGTGTATCCCTGTAGGTCGAAGGGTTTGTCTTCCCAGGTCTCCTGGAGTAGGATGATGTCGAAGGTTTTGAGATAGTTCAGGAAGTCATGGTCGCGCAGCTTGGAATTTAAACCGTTAATGTTCCAGATGCAGATTTTGACTTCGTTGAAGCCCATTCGAGGAGGTGGTGTAGGCGGCATCCTGTGTCAATTTGAGTGCGTTAAGAGGATAGTGCGTTGGAGCCCTTGCCTTCCATTCATAAACAAAGATTCCTTTGGGGGGGACTGACTAGCTGTTGGTGTTCGGCCCCTTGCTCCCCTTAGGACTGAAGTCACTGGTCGAAGAAGACTGTCTGTAATTAGAAATGGAGCTGGATATTGTGGTTTAGGGACTGATTTTAGTGTAATCCCTCAATTTTGATTTTTTTTGTTTTCTTGGGTAATTCTGCTGGCTATCTCCTGTGTTTTCCATCTAGTTTTGGAGGCTTCAGGGTTTAGCAAACCATTGTTCGGTAAAAACTCAACATACAATAGGTCGGAACTATGAATGTTAGCCTACTTGGTGATGGCTTGCAAGAGTCGTAATATAGTCCCTCTGTTTAAGGTATCTATTCGGCCTCGCGACTTGTATAGAGGAACGAAAATGATCGTGTCGGACTCCTCCTCTTGGGCGAATTCCTGGGTCGGGTGCGCAGAGTTGTGGCTAGCAGCGCTTCCAACCTGATGTACACTAGAGGTGTCTGGGACGAGGGAATTCCTTCCGATATTTTCGTTAGTTGTTGATAATTTGATTTGGCGATCCCAAGCTTATGCTTCCGAGCCTCTACTTAGAGGTATGTTGTTTGGTGGTTCTTGACATAATTTTCTGGTTATGAGTTCTGATGTAAATAGACTCATTTTCCGTTTCTAGATTTTGAGCCTGGGATAGCATCACTGGGGCTTTTATCATGTGTAAGGACTCCTGGATTTTGAATGTTGGCGGTATTTCTAATAGACTACTTGAATTAATTTTCTCCGTTCCTGCCGCACTTACCTCCATTTGCTTTGCTTTTAATAAAGAGTACGAATCACCTTGCGGCGTTTTTTGCAATTGTGTAGGGTCACCTGTGGTGCCTTCTTCCGATAGTGAGGCTGGAGAATTTTGATTACTTATAGCTTTGGGGTTCATATCCGCTGGTTGCCATGATAACCAATTAGACAGGTGTTGGGCCTGAGCTGTGATTTTCCTTTTCCTCCTCTTTCTTTTGTTTCGGCGACCGATATTCGTTGGCGTTATTTTTTTGCTTAATTCGGATGATTCTATTACTACTTTTTCTGGGGTGGCAGCCTCTCGATGTTGAAGTGTAGTTGTTGTAACCATTACTGGTGGATCTTGCTGTGGTGGTGATAGCGTGGCTAGCTCGATTTCGTTGCTTGCCGTGATCAGTGAAAGTTGGGAAAATGTGTTGAGGTGGGACTTAATGGGCCCACTACCTTCCTGTGGGTATGAAAAAGGTGGATGTTGTATTTGAGAGTTTTCTATATCAAAATGCTTAGCTGGTCCCCCAGTTCCATTTTTTGATTTGTGGGGCTGGGTTCCGCTGCGTTTTCTAGTACCAGTTCTAAGTCCTTTGTCCTTACTGAGTTGCCATTTAGTTTGTGCTCTTTAGTGGTCATGGTGTTAATTGAGTGCCTGTTATTTGATCCACTCGATTCTAGTTGTTGTTTTTGATGTGTTTTTTGTGGCTCCGTTGTATGGATTTGTACCACTGTTTGTTTTAAGTTTGGTTTTGTATCGGTCTCAGAGGAGAAATTAAAGTTGATCGGTTGCAGTGGAGTTTGTAATCCTTTAATGCCGCTAGTTTTTGAGAATATTATCGTGACTGGATCTTTCAAGAACGCAAATTTGGTGTAGATCTTGGGTTGGAAAGAATGCAGGCTCTTTCGTTTGGAGGAGCCCTCTATTGTAATTAAGTTCTTAGTTCCTGGGCTCAGCCATAGGGTGGCCGCTGGACTTGACTTGACTGCTTTAGTCGTTACTTTTGATGGTGTCCGGCACTGCCTTGGAGAGGCATTGTAAGGAATTCGAAGTGGGCTGTAGTTTACTGGACTATCAGCTGGGGTGGTTATTGCGGTACTGTAATGCTCTTCAGGCGGTGATATATCACTATTTTCCTCGAGCTTACCACATTTAATTTTCTGAGTGTCTAAATCTGAGCCGAGGGTGTCCTCGACCCTACACCCGTAGTTCCTGTTGTCAGACATTTTTTTCCTTTTTGTTGGTTTCGTTGTTTTTTGAGTACGTTTGGAAATGGATGGATTTTTTCTCACTCTGCCGGACCTCATGTTTCCCCAATTAGTATACTCGGGTTGAGGGCTGGCTTTAGCAACTAATTTTGTCCCCCTGTGGCGGTCTTGTTATTGTCAGTTGACTTAATTTAGGTGTCGAATTGTTGCTGTTGGGTTACGTTGTATTAAGTAAGTTAAATTTGTGTTCCTGTGCGGTTGCTGAGAGACGCTTGGCCGTAATCTTAGGCTGGATGCCTAATACTTGATGTCGATAGTTGTAGTTGTTGTGGTCCACAGTGAACCCCATGTGTCCACTAACTGAGGCTTGACACAAAGACATAAAGTCGCAAGGACCCCCCACGTGCTGCCCGCGGCTCTCGCCTGTGGTGCTCCCTGCCCAACTGTCCCCTTCCAAGCCGCTGCTTTACTGCCCCTCCACCCCCGTTGTTACTGGCATTCTACCTGCGGTCTGTGGATGTTCCTTGATGCGGGGCTGCTGTGGATGATCCTGGATGTTGAGCTCCCGGGGTTGGAGCTGGAGCTACAGCTTCGCGCTTTCAGCTCAGTCCGCTCCCCAAGACCACAGTGGCAGGGCGGGGCCGAAGCCGAGGAAGATCAGGACTCTAGGTTTCAGAAGGGCGAGAGCAGCACTGCAACGGAGGTCAGGAAGGTGAGGGCGTTGGCGGAGCAGGAGTGGGCGAGATGAAGCGAGGGCGCCCTGCCGGCTCCCACCGCACCGCTCCACTAGGAGCTGTGAGCTACGGCAGAGAGGCAGAGCAGAAGCGGGTGGGTGAGGAACCCAGGAAAACTCCGATCCTCCTGTTTTCGGGCAGCTCCCGCCAGAAAGGGGAAGCCGCAACAGCCGTCCCGCGGCACTTCCTTCAGCGGGCCTCCTTGGACAGACCGCTCCTGGGCAGTGCGGATGCTCCCCGCAATGGAGTCAGAGAGTTGAGGGGGGGGCGGAGAACCAGAAGGCAAACCACAGAGCAGAAGAGAGATCTGCTGACAATTGGGACACTCTCTGGGTTAATAACAAAGTCGCACAGGGACTAGCACAACAGTTTTACACTTCAGCATTCCTCTACTTGTCTATCTGTGGACTTACCTCTGCTGCTACCACTGCCAAAATATGTTCCAAAGATCTGGTCCCAGGTTCCTAAAGCAGAGACCAGAGCAGCAATCTCTGCTTTCATCCCCTTGCTTCCCCCTGCGTTCACCGCTTCCACCGCTGTTAGTCTCCACCAGTCATCCGACATCGGGAGGAGTCAGACTGGGGACCGGGCTTTAAGTCGGAGCAGACCGGCACCCACTGCTCCTTTGGCTGCCCTCAGAAGTTGATTTCCTATCCAGAGCAGACAGACCGGGATTCGGGCCGGAGCCGGGCGGGCGGTCTGGGTCTGCAGCTCAATGGCAGCTCCCTGCCCTCCGGAGTTGGTTCCCAATCTGGAGCAGACGGACCGGGTACCAGACTTCAGGCAGTGGTGCAGCGCAACACGGGAAAATCCAGATCCGCGATCTGTGATCAGCGGCAGCAAACTCTCCTGGTAGCATGTGACGTCAGCACACGTGGTTCTTGGACTCTCCAAGGGAAGTGGCCTTGCAGCAAAGACAGTTGGGAAGGACTCAGGCACTGGAGTGTCAGGAGGGTTTGTGATACCCAGTGTTGGACGACTCTTAGAGTGTCATTGAGTCTCTGAATATCATCAATGGAGGAGGTTTCAAGGTAGATCTGGGTGTCGTCCGCGTAGAGGTGGAAGGGGATGTACGACTTTTTGAGTATGTTAGTGAGGGGTTCCATGTAGATGTTGAACAGTTGAGATGATAGAACTGATCCCTGGGGGACGCCTCTGTTGACGGGGTGGAGGTCTGATAAATAGTTTATAACCTTTATTCTTTGGCTGTGGTTCTGGAGAAAGGCGGAGAACCACTTTAGCACCTCTTCTGTCCCTACTCTCTGATGAAGTACCTTGATGAGCAGGTTATGGTCTACCATGTCAAAGACAGCCGATAAGTCCAGGAGAAGTAGTAGGGAGCATTAGCCTGAATCTAGTGATTTGTGTAGGTCGTCGATGACATTGAGGATCATTGTCTCTGTGCTGCAACCTTTTCTGAAGCCTGATTGGTGAGTGTCTAAGAGGTTAGTGTTGTCTCTTTGTTGAGTCAATTGGAGGAGAACGCACCTTTCCAGGTTTTGGGCTAGGAGAGGAAGATGAGACACAGGTCTGAAGTTGTTTGAGTTGTTAGTATCTAAGCCCGTTTTTTTCAATAGTGGCGTTACTTGGCCGACTTTAAGGCAGTCTGGTATGACTCCAGTAGTGAGGGAGCTGTTAATGATCTTGGTCCAGAGCGGGGCTTAGAAGAGACTGAGCTTTCTGGCTAACTGGGCAGGAATTGGATCGGAGGCGTGAGAGGAGGGTTTAGCGGTGGCGATCATTTTGGCTAGCTCTGCTTCGGAGATGGGATTGAAAGAATTCCAGTGGGTAGGTGGGAGCTTGTGAGTGGCAGCTCCTATCCCTAGGGGTGTACTCTTGTGTGGGAGACTGCGGGTGACATCAAGGGAGAGCTCAATCTTGGAAATGTTGTAGTTGAAGAAGTTAACGAAATTCTCACACAAATCTTTAGAAGCCAGAACTGAGGGTGCCGGGGGTTTGGGAGTTTGTTGTCGAATGAGCTTGAAGAGCTCCTTGGGCCTGTTTTTAGCATTGTCTAAAGCATTGCAAAAGAAAGAAGTCTTTTCATTTTTTATGTGTTTTTTACATACCCCATATTGTTTTGAGTTGCTCTAGGAGGATTTGGGACGGGCTCTCAGAGTTTATGTCTGTGTTAAACCAGGATCTGGATGGGGTGATTCTAATTCTTTTTTGTTTCAGTGGCGCTGTTTCATCTAGAATGTCAGTCATAGTGGAGTTGTAGTGGGAGGTGAGTTCTGTTGTGGTGAGATCCTCTGTGGGGATGTGAAGGAGAGAGCTTATCTTGACTTCCAAGTTCGCCAGGGGGATCTTAGTTAGATTTCTCACCCACTGAGGGGGGTCCAGCGTGAGGGGCTGACCTAGGAGCACTTGGTTGATGTTGAACAGGATGATGTGGTGATCGGACCAGTCAACAGGCAGGATGTGGTTGATCGTGACTGAGTCCGGATAGGCAATAATGGCATCAAGGTTTGCTCCTCCGTTGTGGGTTTCCTCTTCACAATGTTGGGTGAGGTTGTTCATTCAGGGTTTAGATCAACGGGTCATTTTTGTTATTCCAGTGGAGGTTGAGATCAACTAGAATTAAGTTGGTGCTGTCACGAAGTGAGCAGTGGGTTATCAGGTCAGATAAAGGTTCTCCGAATATGGCGGAGTGGCCAGGCGGGTGGTAGAGGTGGTGGCAGAGAAGTGGTTTGTTATCTCTTGTCTTGATGTTTGTGGTTACACATTCAAAGGAGTTGTAGTTGAAGGTGTTGATTTCCGTCACAAGTATGGTGGTCTTGTGTATGATAGCTACACCCCCACCTCGATGGACTTTTCTGTCTTTATTGATGATCGCAAAACCTGGGGAACAAGTAAGTCCATGAATTGAGAGGAGAAGTCATTAAGTCATGATTCGGTGATGAAGGTGATGTCAATGTCATGAGTGAGGATGGTTTCTGCCAGCTCTGTTCCATGTTTGATGGCTGATCTGCAATTTATGAGCATGCATTTGGTGGAAGGCAGCTCCTTATTGATTTTCTTCATTAAGGGGGACCTGGGGATGTTCGTGAGGAAGGATGGGGGTCTTGGGACTCTGGGAGGTAGGTGGTCTCTTCTAAATCCTGTGATGACTTGGATCTTGGCTTTAGGGGAGAGAGAGAAGGCAGTGTCATACAAGGCGGCAAGCTCCAACGCTTTGCTCGTGGACATAGCTGGTCTAGATCTGTAGGGTCTCTGAGTCTGATTTGGGAGAAGGGTTGAGTTCCAATCGCACCCCTGGACTTTAGCAGGTCTTTGATGCTTAGGGCTGGAGAAGGTATGGGACTGAAGCGGGCAAGGGTTGAGCTGTCGAAGAGTATTGAGGTTCAGTAGGATATCTTAGAGGCCCAGGAATATTGTTTCTAATTGGCTTTCAAGTAGAGCGAGACGCTGAGTTGTTTTCTCAGGGTGCGTTGGAGGGGAGGACTGAGCTGGGCGTTCCTGGTAGGGGGAGAGCTTGTCCGAGATGGGCTGTGTTATTGTGTCAGTGGTGTCCATGTTACCACTGTGGGTGGCCATGGGAGGGGGAAGCGAAGAATCGCGCTGTGGTGTTTGGGTACTCTTGTGTGTGGATGGAGGGAGGGTGCAGGGAAGCATAACTAGTGGGATAGGGTCGGTGTTTACTGGTTGGCGGTGGCATTGTGAGGAGGGAGGGGGTAGGCAACGGACAGTCTGGGTTGGAGAACCTCCGAAGTGTCATGCCATTGGTTGGTATAAAGGTGGGGGTAAGAACTATGCGAGTTGGGAGTGAGGGGGATGGAGTGGGGGTAGGTGTCAAGGGGGGAAGGATGTTGTTATCAGCGACAGGCGTGGGATTAGATTCCGGAGTTTCATGGCTATTTGAACTGTCCAGGATAGGTAGTGAGTCGGTAGGGGGAGGTGAGCGTGAGAGTGGGCGTTACGTAGCGAGGGGAAGAGGGAGTCGAATGCCTCTAGATTATCGTTATTGGCTTGGATCAGGACTGTGCTGTTAGTGTAGATGGTCACCGAGGAGTTGCAGCTGCGCAAAGGGCGATTAGGGGATGAGAACGTCAGTTTGCAGCTGTGAGGGGTGTTGGTGGTTTTAGAAATGAGGAGATGTGAACAGAGAATGGAGTTCCAGTTTTGCGGTCTGTCCGTGTGGAAAATGAGGTCCATTTTCAGCTGGCCGCTGGAGGAGCAGTGGTAAATGTCAGCAATGAGTGTTTCTGGATGTTGTTTGATTAATTTGTGTTTAAGGTTTCTTCTGGCTTTAGGGGAGAGGTTATGCTCACTCAAGTGCAAGAGACTAGTGTCAGCTCTCAGCACATGCGCACCGTCTTCTTCCTGGTTCAGCTGCATTTAAACGTTCACCGAATCAGGAATGGGTGTGTATTTTCTTTTCTCCCACAAAGTTGTGGTGCAATGGGGAAACACTTAAGAAAAGAAAAGCACTTCTAGGTCTAGGATCGGCTTATCCTCACCAGGAAGAAATTAAGAAGTCTTTATAAAGGGCAAGAGGATGAGGATTTTGATGACATAGTCAAGAGGATTCTTTGGAAAGATTTATCCTCTACAAAAACTAAGGATCAGCCTAAAAAGAAAAGTGACTTGTCTGATATTTCTTCAGATTCTCAGGAGGAGGTACCTGTTTCTCTGACAGAACAAAAAGCCAAATACATAAAGACCTCGTCAGGAGATTCTTTCCAGAATTTGTTGCAATATGGGTTTTCTAGGGGATGAGACGCCTTCAACATTTACTGAACCAGTGTTACGGCAATTCCTTAAGTCTAGTGCCTCTTCCTTGTCTTTACAACAACATGTCTTGGATGTTATTCAATAGGAATGGAAGAATCCAGACAAGATTGTGGTACTACACTTCATGTCAAAATTGTATCCCTTTGAAGACGTGGATAAGAAAATACCCAAATCAGTTTTTGTTGATTCCGTAGTTGCTAGCCTGCTGGGTAGATCCTCTATTGCTGAAGAAAATATGTTTAAGGACTCTACTGACAAGAGAGTAGAATCTGCTCTCAAGACACCAAATGCTGGTTCTGATTTAGCTTTACGTAGAGGGATATACGAGGCCTGTACTGCTCAGTCTTCTCTTGGATTTTGAGGAATTGATTAAAGCCATTGAGGATGGTGCTGAATGCAAGTAAAAAAACTTAAAGAAATAAACTGAATTTCTCTCCGACATCTCTTTTGATGTGACATACTCTGATTTGAAGCTTTCTTCAGGCAGAAGGCTTTATCATAATCCTTCCAGCAAGTTCCTCTAAACTTTTTATATGCACTCTGTTGCAAAGTCATCCTGTGCCCTGGGCACCCCCATAAACTTTCGGCTGACTGGAACTGGTGGTAACTGACTCGGACTGACCCTGGGCTCTGTTTAACCAGGCCCAGTGCCAAGCTAAAAGGAACACATTAGAACACAGTTAAGACACCCAACATACACTAGGGTACACTATAGTATGGTGGGGTACCCCTGTAGTTGGCATGACCCACCACCTAAGCCCCTAGTATGTAATTGGGCAGGGGATTGAAACTACCTAGAAGTCTCCAGTATCCTGGGGCATGGCAGTTTAGAGGCCAGCAGATTCTCTGCACCAGCATGTGTACAGTGCTGAAGCCTGAGGTCAGTTTAAAAGCTGCACTGGTGGCCAGGACAGCTTTTAAACCTTAAATTGTGCCCAAACTCGACTTCCGTGGAGTAACTGGAAAACCTCAGTCGAATTCCGCGGAGTTCGGAGAGCGGGCGTAGTATGCTTGGCCACCCCAATTTACGTGCCTAGCACATTATTCTCACAGTGTACATGAATTTGGTAAGGCGCTACCTCACTATTGAACCAGCAGGTGGCCTCTTCCGAGTATGGGTAGTTAGTGGGCTGTGGAAAGGTATGTGGGGAGTGGCTGTGTCTGTGCCACGCTAATGAAGCATAATGGATGGGCCAGAAGAGGGAGCTGCTAGGCGGAGAGGGAGCAGGTAATAGACGGTACAGCACAGCAGCCACACTGCCGGAGGAGCGGCTGCTGGAGAATTTATGTTTACTTTCCCTCACTCTGGTCAGGCCCTCAACACCCCAGACGCCCTCGAGCTTTCATCTCCCCCATACCATAATTCTGCTTGGGGTTCGCTTAATTTCTGTGCAGTGCTTTCACCGCCATGATCCTCTCTCTGCTATCACTAATTTTGCAAGGCAGAGTCACCTCCCTCTTTCCTTCCGCCCCCACTCCTCCCACCAACACACCTGGGTTACGACAGTCGCTTTATGACTAACGAGCGACATCACCTTCAATACACCGTCTCATGCCTGCCTAGGAAGCATGTTGCCAGGGGGGATGCTTGTTTGCGGCGGCTGAGGGAGTGAGAGGTCAGACTAAGGGAGGCTGCCAGGGGTCGGCAACAGTAGTACTGTAGCATTAGCACCTCTGGCCTGTGAAAGACGCACGTATATCTAAAGGTAAAATGACACATGCACAAGGTTGGTGAATGGCTAGCAGTAAACTCCGCTCTGCTGGCAGTTGGCGGAGCTCTGCTGAACTCCGCTTTCCAAGAGGAGTGAGTAAAACTCAGAAAAATCCACCAACGGAACGGAGTTCACCGCCCACCCTTAATCATGTACGAGGGTCTTATAGGTAGTTTCAATCCCCCTGCCCTATTATCTGCTAGGGACTTATAGATAGATCATTCTAATTATAGTTGTACCAGCACATAGTGTACTCTAATGCATGTGTGGGTTTACACTTGTGTTTTCAACATAGCGCTGGCCTGTTAACAGAGCCCAGGGTACAGTCAGAGACAGTTACCACCAGTATCTTTCAGTAAAAATTGGAGGTGCACAGGGTACAGGATGACTTGTGAGGAGATAGATATATATTTTCATGCTTTCTCCAATGCGCAAAAATATTGTCAGCTTCATCCTTCTGCTCCCAAACTTGCCACGCACCGTCAACACAGGGGGCAAGCAGGTCAGGTTCAACTGCATCAGGTTGATTTGCGTGGCATTTTGGACTTTTTTATTTGAAGTTGAACCTGACCTGCTTGCCCCCTGTGTTGAAGGTGCGTGGCAAGTTTGGGAGCAGAAGGATTTAAATCCGAGAATGCAGGCTGGTGCTGCTTTCAATCAAGTGAGTGGAACTTTAAAAATTACGAACTGTGCTATGAAGCTGACATTATTTTTGCGCATTGGAAAAAGCATGAAAATAAGAAAGTTTGGAGCAATTAATGCTCTTTTTCATTTAAAGCGTCAAAAGTTTTCCTTTGCGAACTCTGGACGAGAATACGGCCCGCGCTGTTTAAAAGCAGACCACGCGGGTGTAATTCAAAACACAGAGACTGCCTCCCGTGATCAAGGCTTTCACAAGCAGGAACGTTGGGATAAGGAAGCCTCTTGCCTTCGTGTTGTTTCACTGAAATAAATGATTTACTGCAACCCAGCCAGTGCCGGTGTGCCTCTTTGAAAGGAGAAAAGGGGGATTCGACATATATATATATATATACACTGAAATCAGGAACCCATACAGGAGTACATAACTCCGGGATCCTGAAGGCTTGATGAATGCTATTTCCTGACAAAAGGGAACAGGAGTAAACCCAATAGGACCACCTGATCTTTAAGCACCTCTAACTTACCTCTATCAAGCTCCCAGGGGATCCCCCCCCCCACACAGCCAATGGGCAAGAGCCGCATAAGCAGACTTCGGGCAGGCACAATTTCAAAAAATGCAAACAGCAGTGATCGTTGGCCTTCCGAAGGATGAGGCCGGAACCTTTGCAGCCTGCCATGATAGTACTGTGAACCATGTACCAGTTGAGCTGTGTCATTCTGTTGGAAAGCATGGTGCCTTCTAACTTCCGTAGTTCTAGGTTGCCTGGCACATGTGGCTAGAGATATGGTTCAACAATTGCATAAAGTTCAAGAGCAAGCCATTTAGGAAAAGTTCAAGAAAGCTATAAGATATAAGGACTTAGAGGGAAAGTATCTCTGCATTATAATTGGTGAGAGACCATTTCTCATTAGTAACCAATGGACTCAGAGGCCAGTGATGTTCCGTTTACTTCAGGTGGCATGGGTCGTTAATTCTGCAATTGTTCCCTAATGGTATTTGACTGGTGTTTTTCATCATGTAGTTGACTGGAAAGATTGTAAGACTGAAAATCTTTCACAATATTCTGAAAATCTTGGAGTCTCATAATTTGGTGGAGGGAGAAGAAAGGTTATAGAGGTATGAGGCATCATCAATGCATCGACTAGAAGAGAAGAAGAAAGATTTAAACAATCCCTCTGACTGGTTTTGAAAAGAGCATGATTCTGATGACCATGGGTTCGATTTACCTATATTTGCCTAGAGAGGGTATCAGTTAGGTTGTGTCTGTAAGGCCTGCTGTGCGGCCTTGCCTTTGTGTGTGTATGCTGCAGAGGATGCTGTGTTGCATTTTGGAGTTCATTAGTCATGTGGTTTGGGGAGAGATGGTAGAGGTGCTAGCCAGTCTGTAGACCAATCAATCAAGTCGTATTTGTATAGCACTGCTTGCCACCTGCGAGGGTATCTAAGCGCTTGCTGCTGGTCTCAGTTGAAAAGCCAGGTCTTGAGCCCCTTTCTGAATTCGGTGAGAGAGGGCACAGTGCAAAGGTGGAGGGGAAGGGTGTTGCAGGTTTTGGCAGCAAGAAGGGAGAAGGTTCTTCCTCTGGTGCGGCTGTGGCGTATGCAAAGTAGCCTCTCTCATGAGCTTCTGTATATCTAAAACTTCACACTGTGGAAAAGCACTTTGTTTGCTCTCATCCCACCTCTCTGAAAGATTCTACATCGTCTCCTGACTCTGACTTCCCTTTCTCAGTAAGGGTACCACAACACTCAGCCTTTGGTCCTTTCTTTCCACTTTACACCACCTCCACGAGAAGATTAGGCTGAGTTTTCCACCTCAAGCACAATCTTTAGGCACCTGGCAACTGTTGCTTTTCTTTGCAATTCAAGCTCCACTCAGTCCACTTCCTGGTGGCTGGGTACTCATTACCTCATGTCCACCCAGCCATAAGAAAGAACTGTTCCTTCACATTTGCAATTCTTTCTACTTGCTCTGTTCGCCCTGGTTGGACTCTCACCACACCCCAACACAAGGGGAGCTAAGAGTGATGGTGGACTTGGCACCAGGGTACATCAGAAGTTGACTGATAGAAATTCGCTTCTCATGTACCAGCCATATCACCCCAGAGCCCTCCGTGATAACCTTCCGGTGGGCCAATTCCTACGGTACCGGAGGAATTGTTCTACCACCAGGGATTTCTTGGAACAGTCGGATGACTTGACCAGAAAACTTGAGCAACGCAGCTATCCCTGTAAAATGATCAAGAATGCGAGGAAGAGGGCCCTTAATACACCACGGAGTGCCCTGCTCGAACATACCAACAGAGAAAGAAAAGATTGCCTCCCCGTGGTGATGACTTTTGACCCAATGGCGACAAAAATTAGACAGTCCATCAGGAAACATTGGGCCTTATTGTCTAATAAGGGTTTTTGTATGCCACCGCCAAGATTTGCTTTTAAAAGGTCAGGCAACTTGAAGGACAGGCTTGTCCATACCCACGCTCCCTTACCCCAGAGGAATGATCCCACGACCGTACCTAATGGGCACTACCCGTGTGGAATGTGCTCGGTCTGTCCGTTAACAACTAAAAACACAAGCGTGATTCTGAGTTCAGGGAAGGAATGGTTTTTGAACCACTTTAGCAATTGCAACACCACCAATGTGGTTTACAGATTGCTGTGTTGTTGTGGTCTCCAATACATTGGTTTGACCACACGAAAAATTAAAGTGCGTATCCAGGAACACCTAAGTACCATCAGGTCAGGTAAACTAACTACTAAATTAGTCCAGCATTGTCACAAAGAAAAACATGGTTTCACTTGGACCGTGCTCGAGACAGTGAAGGGCAACCCACAAAATATGGAGACAGTACTTCTAAACAAGGAAGCAAGATGGATATATGGAGAACACAGTGACACACAGGGTTTGAATGAAATTATTGAATGGAATAAACTGAAATAAATCCTTGTGGGTATATTAGGATGGGCATTTGCCCTCTGAGTAACTAGAACACTCCCCATGCAAACAGGTGTTTTTCGCTGTCCATAATGAGTTCACACTGTATTTGCCTGGCTCGGACTGACCGGTGTCCTGCAATGTTGAGCAATACATATAAGATGAAAGTAGCTTTAAAGGCTTCATATTTTTGATCATTCCGTTTTCCCATAACCACAATGACACCAATTTCTGATACCAGTGTTAATTTTTATTTGTCAACCTTAGGCGTGCACGCAAGAATTACAATGAGATCCCAGCACCAGTATATTGGTTGGACTGCTTCTGACCCGCGCTCCGCCATGTGGAGCAAGATACATACTATGTATGAATGTATTGTCAGGATCGCTGCAATTTTAAGATTTCTATAATGACAATTTACCTGTATTAAGTTGTTATTCACAAATGGGCGCGCAGCAACTAATTTAGCTCACATGGCCAGTGGTTTAGAGTTAAACTATGTGCAAATAGCATTAACGATACTGATACAAACATCAGAAACACTACATTCAAAGATGGCGCCTACAGGAGTGTAAACTAGTAAGCACTTCTGAGCATGCCTGGGAAGTCACGTGACCGGACTACCCCCGGTCTCGCTGCAATCAACATTTGGTTAAATAACCCAGGCAGCGAGCAAGCGGCGTTCCTGGGACGAGTTGAAGTCCAGGTTACGAAGTTGTACGGTAAGGAGAGGGGTGTAAGGCTTGAGTAGAAGTACCCGGCGAAGAGGAAGAGTGACATGGAGAATCCGTGAGCACGGGTTACTCTTTAATTAAGTTTCAAGTATTCAGACGCTGGCGCGGTGACTCGCGCAGCTCAGCAGTTATATGAGAGCAAGCTAGGTGTTCCATGTGGACGGAGCTTGGCCTCATAGCACTGTAAAGAGGAGGGATAGAGCTTTCCACAAGAGAGCTGAGTGGATAATAATCGGCTTATGAGTATGCTGTGCAGTTAGTGTCTTCATAGTTTACGCATGTAGGCTCTCAGCACAGGTTGACGATCTGATGGTTTTACCGTTTGCAGATTGACATACCAATCGACACTAAACAAAGTGGATGGTGGCCTGATCAGCTGGTATGAGAAGACAGGGCTGAATCAGGGTAAATAGTCCCTTATCCTTTGGCCCTAATATATGTTTCTAGAGAAATAAGATGTCCAGATTGGTGCCACAACAAGGTTTTTAATGGTCCTATACGGGTGTGTGTTTTCTAACTCAACAGTGTCCAGAAAGAGGTGTCCACAATCGGTGCAGTGACCGAGTGTTAATACCCTGATGAATCTGCCAAAAGCATTGGGGCAGTGAAACATGTCGGTATCAGGTATTGGTACGCATTATTAAGCTACCAGCCGTTTTAATTCACCAGCACACACTAATACGAACAATAAAGATATATAGTGAGTGTGTCTGATGATTTTACGTCACTCGTTTATGTTGGTCACACTAGTTGGCTATTGTTGTAAGCTTTCTGTCTAGCACCTCTTTACACGCATTTTTGCCTTTGTGTTGTACATTTTCTGTGTTTTGTACACCCATTTCCTTCTGGATTGGAATGGCAACCGATGATGAGAAAGGGGCATAGAATTGATAAGAACATCTGCCAAGTTCCTCGAGGGTTGTTCGCCTGTGAGGTGCCTTCCTCTCCACCACACATTTTTTCATTCTTTCACCTGTTTGAGTGTGGAATGATGGACTGTTTGATTGAGGGCAGTTCATTGGACACTGAGTTGATTGCCACCCTGTAATTTTAAGTTTCCAAGACACAAGCATTGCTTTGTGTATGGACAGCAAAACATTAGAGAAAACACACCTCACTGTAAAGAGAAAGGGGGTTGTTTCTGGCACATTGTAATAATAGGTCCAGAGCTAGTGCACTCTCATGTTGAGTAAATAGAATACCTGTCCTTGGTACAGGGATCTTTTTTGTGATTTGATGGACTCTCACCACACCATTAGTTGAACTTTGACAGCGAACTCAAACTTTCTCCTTTCACCACCTCCACTTCCACTTCTGGGCACAACTAATAAATATCTGTAATGTCCACCTACACCTTTCTTGCTGCCAAAAGGTTTATCAACATCTTCGTTCTCCGTAAACTCGATTACTTGCCTTCAGGGTCAGTCTGGTCTACGCTTTGATTAGACAGTGCCCGATGGGCTGGTCTGCCAGCATAGGTGTGTGGGACGGATTTTTGTCTGTCTGCGGACTGTTTTACGGTCTAGTGGGCCCGGTTTCACTGGTGATTTCACCAAAATTAAAACATTGTCTAGAGCAAGCACACGTGCATGCAGAAACCTTTTAAAACACATACACAGCTTGTCTTTACAAGTGCAAAACTGACTCAATTTGTAATTATGGGCTACTTTTTTACCTATCTCATTTACTATTGGGGGAGGCACTTTTATTTAGGTTCCTGGGCCTTTTTTCTGTTCAAGTCCGATCCTGCTTACCTTTCCCCATCTCTTCCTACAGCACGCAGTCAGTCAAACCTACACTCCGTCTTCTCTCTCACGCTAGAAGCATTTTTAAGGCCCTATCCAAAACGACATTTGCTGACTTTTCATTCATTGTTCCACAACGTTATTTCCTTCTCTGGGATCAATCGAAACCAATAACCTGCTAAATAAATTAACTGCATAATGGAAGATACACGGTATGTCCTTCTAAACTTTCTAAACTGAACCTCATAAGATTCAAATCAGTAGCTGCTAATTTACAGATGGCCACAAGGTGGCAAGCCAGAACTACATTTGTGTACATGTGATTCTTTTTTTTTTTTTTTAACTGCCGTTAGTAAACCAGGCATATATTTTAAGACTTTTTGCAGATATTTATGTTGCGGGCATTGTTAATCACGTTTGCAATCTAGATACAGGGCTGGGCCTTCACTGTATCAATTTCCAGATGGGCCACAGAAAGGGGACACGTTTTAGAGTAGGTTAGGGACAAAATAATAATAATAATTTAAGGTTACAAATGATTTGTGATCTATGGATTACCAACCAACATATCTAAAACCTTGGTGCGTAGCTCTAGCCAGAACTGGGGCCCCCCACACCGCTGAGGCTGCGGGGGCTTTCTTTACGCCACTGGCTAAGCAGGGAAGCCAGCAGTGTTCTGCAATTTAGTCACCAACTGGGCATGTTTTTCTTAAATCAAAGGGTAACGTTTTGTCCTGAAAGACGAGATTATAGTGGAGGTGATAGGCAGAATTCATTTTGTTTTGATGGGCATACCAACGCTTCACGATAGAGAGACTGAACCTTCCGTTGCCATCTTGCAGCATAATGCTGCACCTGTCAAGAAGACAGTTTAGCCCACTTTCTTTACGACTGGCCTGACTGAACTTTAAATTAATAGAGACACTTCATAATCAAGTGTATGTCTGAACTCCCTACCGACCGGCAGAGGTGACATATTTACGCATGCTCACTTTGGGAATATGAAACATGCACCTTTTATTTGGGTTGGCATTTGATATATGAGCATGTAATCTTTGCCAGCACTTTGTAGGTGGTCTGGCAAGTCGGACCTTATTTGGAGTTCCCACATGATTCCGCAAGCAGTCTCCACGGTGACTAAGCGATTATAGCTACTCACTCACCAAGGAAGCTTCTTAAGCTTTTGTGGCCCTTGAGCTGTAACAGAAAGTCAGGCACAGTCCCCTCTTTGCTGGCCCAGGAGCAGCAGTTGCGGTCTAGTCTTTGGCACAGCTTCTCATTGCCAGGGCCATGAAACAGTCAGGCAGTCCTTTTTCAGACTTCACTGGAGTACAGATGTGATCTAAGGTCTGGGTGCCACTGTTATGAATACAACCTGCTCTCAGGGGATAAGAAGAGTGGACAAAGGGTTGCCAGGTCCCCTCCTGCCTGATGACAATGTCTCACAATGGGGTATCTAGCTATCCCAGAAGGCAATATTTTCCCCACTCCGAAATTGGCAGGACCCTTCTCTCAATATGTGGAGCTTGGTAGCCTACTCTAGAGCTTGGCCACCTGTGGGCTACACGCCTACAGGAAAACTGGTTTGGCAACTGTCTACCCCCGCTGTCCCCGACGTCAATCTATCTATCGCAACAAAAGAGCAGTTCCTCTCGTGTGTGTGCCCATCATTTGACCATTCAAGGTCAGTTTCCCCTCTGAAACTTGCCGTTTAGGCTCATATTCTGTGTGGCTTCCTGCCAGTGAGAGGTAACACCTCTAACAATATCAGGCCTCTTTTTTGTCGTTTCCAGGGAGTTGTTCCGACCTCTCCCTAGAAGCGCAGAAGGCTGTCTCACTGGCCCCTGGATAACTTGGACAAAAGACTGACAACTTTCTAAATTTGCCTTATACGCAAAAGTTACTTTAATTTGAGTTGGGCATCAAGTTGGGTTTATAATATAACAATTCTTTTTAAACCTTGAGATACCTGCTTTAGTTTCCCCATTCAGTAGGTATCACAGCTGAGAAGCCAGCGTGTAACCCTGCATTTGCTAATGGGGCTACTAGCCTTTCTACATTAAAAATGACAATTTGAGAACACAGATGATATCAAGAGGTTTGTCGTCATCTGGAGATGGTCTGTGACTGATTGGCGAGACCATCTTCAATAGGCAGACATCAAGGTAAAATAAGACTCGTACCATCGATTTCTGCAGATGGGAAGCGAACATCACCATCACCTTTGTAAATGCACGAGGGCTCTGGGGAGGCCAAAAGGAAGTACCTCGCACTTTCAATGTGTGTTGTCCACTTTGAATCGCAGGTAGTGCCCCTGGGTTTGCAAAATGGAGATGTGAAAAATAGGAGTCCAGCAGATCACACACCATCCATGGAAGAAAGAACCTGGGCCAGGGTGGTTATCTCAAATTTGTCTTTCTGCAGGAAAGCATTGAGGGCACAAAGATCTAAAAGAGGACGGAGGACTCAGACCCTCTTCGGCATGAGGAAATTGCAGGAATAACATCCACTTTCAAGGGCCAGACCCTCTCTATGACACCTTTGGCTAAAAGAGCTTGCACCTCCTGGAGCAAAAGAAACAAACAGTCCTCCTAAAGCTGCTCTGATGTAGGTGGCGGGTACAGCGAGTCGAAAGGAATGGCAGGATGTAGCACTGTTGGACAATTTGGAGGACCCATATGTCAGATGTAATCCACTGCCACCATGAAAGAAGCGACTCACCCTGCCTTCTATATTACTGTGTGCCACTAGGGGAATGCTAGAGAGATTTTGAGGTCGTTGCCAGAGGGGTGTGCACATTGGATGTAGGATGTCTCCGATAGCCACTGTCTGTTGCTGCTACAGCCTGACCTTGAAAGGAATGTGAGGCCTGTTGTGTCTACAATAGGTATGTGCCTGACCAGGCTGAAGGACCTCTGTGAGAACATTGGTCTTCTTCTCCGTACTGGGGCGGTGGAGCTAAAGGACTTCAGCAGCCTTCTGAATCGCAGTGGCAGATGTACTTTCTACTGTAACTGATCCGGAGTCTGGGGGTTGGATTTACCAACCCAGTATCAGGTGGAGTATCCAACCCAGTGAATCCCGTAGATCTTCTCTTCTGGTGCCGGCAGCATTGATGCCTGCATCAACATATGGGGGACCATGCAGAGTTCAGCACCGAACCCGAAGTCAGCAACTTCACCAGTGCATAACCCAAAGTGGCTGCCCAAGGTGGACCTGCCGGCAGTAACTCAACTGGAAGCCCTGAAGATCTTTGGGCCCAAAGGCATAACAAAGGGAGTCAGAAGCGTGCCAAAGGTGAGAAACATGGCCTATCTTGAATAGCTCCAACCTGATGTGACGTTGCAAACGTTCTCAGGAACCACGGGCACATTGGAACGAAGGATGGCCTCGACTAGTCAGTAGATCAAGAGCGAGACCTGAAGGCACTGTGACGCCCTTGTGTCTTCTCAGGAGAATGAGTGGTGGAAAGGCACTGAGTCCCTTTTGGACTTATGTTTTTTTCTTTGACTTAAAGGATGAGTGAATAAAGTGATTGAATGAAATTAAATTGATAGAGCGCCAGCAGCTGCTACTAAAGGAAGCGTCCCCGCGCTAAAGCGAGCAGGCATGCAGAGAACGGAACAGTTGCACTCTCCCGAAAATAATATCTACACTTCTCTAAACAAACAGGTTTTTAAAATGTGATTTAAATATAGATTCAGAAGCTATGCCTCGAAGATGCTTGGGCAGGATGTTCCAAAGAGTGGCAGCCCGAAAGGCATAAGAACTCCTGCTACTGGCTTGTGCATCCTGGAGAGACACAGGAGAAATTGACTTGCTGAGTGTAGTGTTCTAAGCGGTATGTATTTGGTTATTCTCATCTGGATATACAATAGGGCTTTTTATAATTAGGCACTGCGGATAATCCCTAGAGCCTTACCTTTAATTATTTGCCTGAACCAAGGTAAGCAAGTCAGGCTTTTTTGCACCAACCCTCTTTTGGGGATGTTTAGAGCCAGTCTAGTGTACTCTTTGCAGCCTGTTTATCAGGTTTTTTTTTGTTTTGTTTTTTGTAAATATCTTTTTATTGCAGCAAAATCAGAGAGGCATACAGTATATTCAATCCATTCCCCTTGGCACTCAATTGAGGCGTCGCTCCCTCATCCCTGTATCACACAGCCATTCAGCTCACACCCCGGAGGTTGAGCGGCAATATCACGGGGGAAAAAGAAACTGTGCTGGAGCATTCTGTACAGGTCAATAGCCACCATGTGGGTGGGGAATGGCAGAGCTGCGTTTTGGTCCTAGCGCTCCCTCTTCCATGTCCCAAGTCCAGTTGAAGTTTATTTGTTATTCCCATATACAGTACACTGGCATAATCTAGCCTAGATATAATTGGATAATGTACAGTATCTTTTCGCGCAGAGACTGGGGGAAAATTGAACGTCTTTCTTAATGATGATAATAGGGCAAAACAGCTTGCTGTATCCGACTGTACCAGTTGTTGAAACAATAGACTTGTGTCCAGTTTCACCCCAATATTTCTTGCCGTTGGAGACGGCGATTTCCCTAGCTCTGTTGGCCATAATCTCTATATGCCCAATGGGGATCCATTGCCAAAGACTAAAATCTCTGATTTGTCGGAGTTCAACTGTAGGCAAGTTCTACCCATCCAATTTGTTACTGCTGAAAGACAACCCTGAAAGTTAGCAACTGTTGTATTGTCTAACTGTTGAAATGCTAGCATCAACTGGGTGCCATCTGCATAAGAAACTATATTAAAGCCCCACAGACCCACTTCTAAGGCCATTAGCGCCATATATATATTCAACAAGGGGGGACTAAGGGCCTATCCCTGTGGGACTCTGCATCTTATTTCTCTAAAGCAAAAGTTGTTTTATGGTAGAGAGACCACTTGTTGCCAGTTTGTCCAAAAATATATTATCCACTGCCAAGCCTGTTTAACAATGCCAACTGTGGCATCTGCTTGTTGTTGAGTTAGCACTAGACATACTGGGTCCCATCCATGGAAATGGGCAACAGGTTTTTGTCATCATTGCAATAGATATGTATTCTAGATGGCCAGAAGTCTGCTTCACCAGTAGTATCGAAACAGAAGATGGGATTGCCTTCTTGGAGAACCTCATATCAAGGGAAGGACTTCCCAATACCATTTTAACTGATAATGGTGTTCAGTTGGTCTCTCGAGAGATGGAGGCATTCTTAATGACGGAATGATTGAACGGTTTAACTTTGTTTTAAAAGAGGTGATTGCTTTAGCAGAAAGATCTGGGCTTCATTGGAAAAAGGAGGTCCTTAACCCATTCGATGCTCATGACGAGCTCAGCTCGTCATGAGGTAACCCTCTCGTACACTCATGACGAGCTCAGCTCGTCATGAACAATGGGAATTTATGATGGTCAGCACACAGGGTAAATCTGCACCGCACCGATGGTGTTAAGAAAGTCCATATGTACAGGTTGACCCCGCATGGCACCACTGGTAAATCTCCTTTTGTTTTGTTAAAGGGCAGAACTCCTTGTACTTTGATTGAACCTTCTTGGATGCGAGAGTTGGAAAAAATGTCTGGTGAAGGATGTGGTCATAGACTTGTGGCGTGAGAGAGAAGTTGAGAAAACTAGCCAGGAAGTCACTCTATGATTCCAGAAAGGCTGTTAAAAGCACTAAAGTTGCTGTTGGGGATATGGTTGTAATCAAACAACCTGGTTCAAGTTTGAAGTTTTCTTAACCTATTGGTTGATTAAGTTGTTCAACAATGCTATCAAAACGCAAGATCATCGGATATGGAACCTTGGAAGAGTTGTTCTCTACAAAGGTCCCATAGATTCCAGTGTGAGGGACTATAAAGTGAATGGTTCTACTACTACTCGTTCTCCTGTGTGTGATGCGGATTTGTCTGTAAGTACTCCCAGGTTGTCCTCTAGAATGAAAGTGAAACCTTCGTATTTGAAACACTTTGTACAGTAGACCTCTTGTGCTTTGTCTTGTGTTTTTTTGAGTTTCCTTTTCTTGTACACTTTCTTGTTGTTAATTTTCCTTTTTTTTTTTAAAGGGGTAAGGTGTTTTAGTATTTCTATTGATGCCATGGTTACTATGGAATGCATGTCGCAAGACCTTCCTTGCAGCCTAGTTACAGTGTGTTGGAATGTTAGTATTTATAATGTGAGAGAGCACAGTTGATGTACCTGATTGTACCTACATGCCCTGCCTGGATGGGATCTTCTTCCTATGCAATAAACCTACAATCTGCATCTTCAACCTGCCTTGCATGATCCTTCCCCCTGTCTGTATGGATCTTACAGCAAATTTCTCCAATCTTTACAATAGGATATTGTGGGACACTGTGTTGAACATGGTGGATAAATCAAGGAGAAGGACCACTGTTTATTTGTCCAAATCTAAGTTACTCTTGATGTATTCTGTAACTGCGAGAAGTGCTGATTCACTACCGAACCCTGCCAAGAAACGAGATTGGGATATGGGAAGAATATCTTTCTTTTATATGTACCTGGTAATTTGAGTGTTCACCAGAGATTATGACATTTTTCCCATTGCAGGAAGTAATTTGATGGGTTTGCAATTACTCAGGATTGATGAAACAGCATTTGCCTTTTTTAGCAGTGGTCGAATATGAGCCTTTTTCTAAGAAGTTGGAAATTTGTAAGGTGTTAAAAGGGGATTCAACCCGATTTAAGATGGAGGGAGGGCACACATCACTAGGGGAGCCTAAATTAAGTTTTACATTATCTGTTTTGAGTTAAACTAGAGTAAATGTTTTCCCCTTTTCATGGAAAAATAAAGAGAGATTATCCTCCAGAGTTTGAGACGTTAGGATCTCGTTTTGTTCCTTGGGCTTTCATTTATTTTGCAGAAACTGAAAAATGGCTCTAGAACAGTTTTACGCTTCTGCAATTTGTTTAGTATAAAAGTCTGCCTTTGTTTTCATAATAGTTTTCCAAAAACCTTTTAATGCTATTTAGAAATTAGCTTATATTCAGAAGTGTTTTAAAGTTCCCGTACATTCTCCAGCTGTTTACATTTCCATTTTTCGAGTTGCAGAGATTTTGAAAACCAAACTACTGAAGATGGTTCTGTTGTTTAAACCCTTTTTTATAGGGGCTAACACATTTAGACCTTGAGTCAGGGCCAAGTTGAAAGAGTCAACTGCTTCCTCAGTTCTCTCTGGTGGATTTATGGTAATTTGTGAGCAAAGTTGGTCTAAATTTGTCTCCGGTAGTATTTGCCATGGGTAAGTACCACTGGTGTGCCTGGCTACCTCCTGCTGAAAATCCAACATTGTTCATTAAAATGGGACTAGAAAATGGTCCAACCAATTTATCAGATGAGGATTTGCCACCATTAGTGAAGAAACATTAGTAAATATAAGATTGTATTGTATAGTAATTCCATTTATAAAGCGCTTACTACCCCTGACAAGGCGTCAAAGCACTTTTTCGTCGAGTAGCACACTAGTCCGGAACCCAAAAAGGATTAGTGGTGAATTAGTATAGTGAAGATATGAAAGTAATTTGAGTGGTGGATATGTTAGTCAGTTATTTGGATTGAGAAGGATAGTGGAGGAATAGAAGAGTGAAAATGGTTTGCATTTGTATAGCGCTTGCTACCCTACACACGTCTATATACACATATATCATTATACAATCTTTACTCGGCAGTAACTTCGCTATAAAAGAAACTATACATTAAAAATCGAATTAATTAAAGCATATTTCCTCATACAATAATCGTACAAAAGTTACTACCATTCTCCTGGGGATCTTGATCTTTAAAATAACTCTTAATAGTACATCGAATCAGCATTTAATAGTTACATACATTTCCTATGGCATAAATACAATCATGATCAAAGATATGAATCCTGTGTCACAAGATACATTCCAACCATGCCCTCCTTTTTAAATTTTCATTAATAATTCAAAAAAATCTTTTTCCATGATTTTGTATTCCATTTATTGGTAACGAAGATTTTTATATGTAATTATTTCTTGAATATTTCACGTCATATTCAACAGTTTTACTTTGCCCAATGCATTTCAAGCATATAGCCCTTCATCAGGGGACTTCTTTTATATCTGAAAACAGTATCATATGTCATTATTGGTACCATCATTTATAAAAAAAAAATGTAAATATTATTACATGATTCCTTGTAACATACATGTTGATCAATATTTCTTGAATCACATGTGAATGTGCCTACTTATTTAATAAAGTACGTGGTGTTCTACTTAAATAGGCGAATACACCTTATATCCCAAGTGGACCCCAGTTTTATCGTGCGGCTTTTGCGACCTTTAATGTGAAAAAACACACACTGACCTTAAATATTTCACAGCGTTATCGATGTGCTGCAAAATAAATGTAATTTGGTATTAAAGAAATGTTCGTAAAGAAGCTTGTGCAAGTAAAACCCTACTCTATATCCGTGTGGGGGACCACACGGATATAGAGTAGGGAACCACAGAGTTCTGCAACATAGAGCGTCGCACGCCGATGGTAGCGAGGAAAGAACGGCTATTGCAACTCACTCGGTAAGACCAAGAGCGTTTACTTTAGCAATGGTTTTACTTGCACAAGCTTCTTTTCGAACATTTCTTTAATACAAAATTACATTTATTTTGCAGCACATCGATAACGCTGTGAAATATTTAAGGTCAGTGTGCGTTTTTCACAATAAAGGTCACAAAACCTGCACGATAAAACTGGGGTCCACTTGGGATATAAGGTGTATTCGCCTATTTAAGTAGAACACCACGTACTTTATTAAATAAGTAGGCACATTCACATGCGATTCAAGAAATACTGATCAACATGTATGTTACAAGGAATCATGTAATAATATTTACATTTTTGTTTTATAAATGATGGTACCAATAATGACATATGATACTGTTTTCAGATATAAAAGAAGTCTCCTGATAAAGGGCTATATGCTTGAAATGCATTGGGCAAAGTAAAACTGTTGAATATGATGTGAAATATTCAAGAAATAATTACATATAAAAATCTTTGTTACCAATAAATGGAATACAAAATCATGGAAAAATATTTTTCTGAATTATTAATGAAAGGTTAAAAAGGAGTGCATGGTTGGAATGTATCTTGTGACACAGGATGCATATCTTTGATCATTGTTATACCAATCCTAATAGCCCAGTAGGATTACCACCCTATGCACCAACGAAATATATGAACTATAGTACATAAATCATCAACCAGATATACAAAGGAGTGCGGAACCCAATTCAATTGATTTGCATCATAAATACAATCATAAAATCTTTAAAATCTTGCCTGTACATTTAATTCTACTATCAACCAAGCATGAATCCATAATATCCCTTCCAATCTTAGTCATATCTGGATCTCCTTAATCTTAACATTGCACTTAATAAATGCGTAAAAATACACAATGTACGATCAGTTTGCAAAAGTTTCAAATACAAAAGGGCAACACATGCTTGTTTGAAACTCATTTCTTTTAAGTAGAGTTTAAGAAATTGCCGTCTAGGGTGTGTGGTATCAAATTTCTGTAAGCCTGCATATGCCGCAAGTAACTATTTGACATAGAACAGAAGTTGGCACGGAAACTGGAATACAAAAGAGGTGTTTATTAGGACCCCATGGGGTGGTGGTACATTCGAACAGCACCCTTCGGTAATGCAAGAAGTATCACCCCGAACAGAAGGCACGTGGTTCTTTTATACATATCCACTAATGTGGCAAATGGGCGTCACACATGCAAGACAGTTTTATGTACACATAAGGACATATAAGGACATTTGTTGGACACATTCAGAGTGTGGGAGGAGTTTAACAACTTAACCAGTTTGGAAAAACATCTTTCAATGGTGATCGATTAATAACAGATGTGGTTCGATGGCGCATGCGCGGACCTTGACCAGCAGGCTAAATATAGCCTGTTGCTGGGCAGACCATGTGGTCAACTGGCGAAGAGGTAGGACAAAGAGCATGGTGACCACGAGGTAGTTCAGTTACTCTTAATGGAGGCCAAAAATACAAAATGGCCTGCGCAAACTGGTCAACATAACGCTAAAACACTCGTAGCTTCAGCAAATGCTAACCCTATCACTGCTTAATTTACGACAGGTGCGTAAAATATTTACATAAAAAGACAAAATGTAAAAGATCTATTGTCGCAGCCACAGGACCTTCTATCCTCGGTACGTACTACAAAACCAGGAGGAGAGGCAACTAATTGGTAAAGCATATTGAATCTAAAACAAGTGATTAAAAATCGCTCAGGGGGATTGGTTATATTTGAAAGGGAAGGCTCCATACACGGTCTTGATTTAACTAGAGCGTGGGCTCTTACAATAGGTTTATTAGGTTCTTTACCTTCACGCTCAGCGTTGATTGTTTTAAAGAATAGGTCTTTGATTAACTTTTTATCCTCCCTCTTCCCTGTCTCTTAATTCTAAAAATATATCTGGTCTTCAAAGGCCACTAAATAAATCTTTAATGTATCTTAACCTGGGGATTTTCAATGCATGATCCAAGGAAAGACAATCCAAGATTACTGCGCGATAAAAAAGCCTCTTCGTTGGACCATACATTCACCCAGCAGAGCAGGGGCTTGACTGCAACTAAGTCTGTGATATATTTTAACCCCAGTTCCTCGTGTACTGCATATGCGGGCCTTCCCTGTGGCATTCTAAAAATCAGTCTTAAGAATTTATTTTGGGTGATTTATAATTTATCAACTGCCTTATATCCCCAAATACAAAATGAATTATATAATTTTAAAATCACCCCTGGGGACCATTGTACTTAATCAATGTGTGTAATTTGCGATAGCTTCCAGGGCTTTATTCATGTCCTCTGCCTTTTCCTCCTTCAGGGGATTCCAATTTAATTTATCATCAAATAAAACACCCAAATATGTAAAAGTCTGAACTTTGGCTACATTTGCAGTACCTGCCTTATAGGTTTTCGTACTAGTCCCCCTGCACCCTATTTCCATAACAAATGATTTAGTAAAATTAAGAGCGAAGTTCAACTTATTCATGAAGGAAACAACTCCATCAATTAACATTTGTGGGGCTCTGCGTGTCCGTGCTATAAGCACTGCGTCGTCCGCATATAGCATGACTGGTACCGGTCTAGTGCCTATTCTTGGGGTATCAGCATGCAGTGAAATCAGATGGATTCTCGCCCATTAATGTGCAGTATAAATAAAAAAGGGGCAAGAATGCACCCTTGACGCACTCCTCTTGAACATATAAAATTATCAGTAGGTCCTCCCTCCTGCATAAAACAAAGGCTGATTTCTTAGCCTATAGAGACATTAAAACATTCATTTTTGCCATCTCTGCGCCTATCTCATCTAGTAGAGCCCACAATTTACTATGGTTCACTCTGTCGAAGGTTGCAGTAAGGTCCATAAACCCCAGATAAATAGAACCTGTTTTGGCAACTGTGTATTTTGATATCAACAGATAAAGGTTCAGGCATTGGCCTACTGTTGATTTGTCTAACCTGAAGCCGCATTGAGTATCCAAAATAATCCGGTTATTATCTGCCCATTCTGATAACCTATTTAAAAGAACCCTATCCATAACCTTAACAGTGAAATCCATCAGGGATATGGGACGGTAACACTGTGTGTTGTCCATGTCACCCTTCTTATAGAAGGGGACGATGATAGCGAAGGACCACGATTGAGGCATTGATGTCCGTGCTGCTGCATTTAGAACCCTTGTCAAAATCTGTGCCCAGACATCTATGTTGTTCCGTAACAGATATGGGGGGATCCCATCAGGGGCTGGGGCCTTATTACACGACATTCCCTCAATGGCAGTTTTAACCTCATCCAAAAGAAAGTTATTCTGGACATCACATGGAAGAGACACCCTATCAACATTATCTTGTTCTCCTTCACCATGATTATGGACCACCTTAAAATGTGCCTTCCATTGTTCCAGGGTTATGTGATGTACCATACTCAGTTTATCTGGTTCAGAGAAACAAGGGCTATTGATGACCTTCCAGAAAAGGGTGCTGTCCTTTAGTTCACTAGCTTGTACCAGCTCTTCCCAGGCCTGTTTCTGTAATGATGACCTCCGCTCTTTTAGCGCATTTTTAAGGCAAGCAGCTACCCTTCTTTATTATGCGGAATCTCTTTCAGAGCTACTTTTAGAGTCCTTGGCAGCTTGGAGCACCCTCTGTTAAACCATCTTGGGTTATTTGAACAGGGAGGGACTGCCAGCACATTTAAGCAAAAAAAACAAGATGATGGACGGAATGTTGCACAATGGCAAAACATTCACCCCCAGTCACAGATCTGGGTTTAATCCATCGTTATTTTGCGCACCAAGCCACCCCAGTTCAGACATGGGCATATGCAAATCAGTCTTGACCCTGTGCCTCATGGGAATAGTCCAGCCCGAACTGCCAAGCCATGTCTTCCCTGGACCGGAATCAAGCATCCTAGGACAGTTTTCTGGCTATCAGCCATCTTCAGCCAGGATAGCTTGACTCCAGTTGCGTAGTGAGCAGGAGACCCACGTCTGGGCATACCCTTCCCACATAGGGTGAACAGCAAAACAAGAATATGGACGGAATGTTGCACAATGGCAAAACATTCACCCCCATTCACAGATCTGGGTTTAATCCATCGTTATTTAACAAGCCTGCCATTAACTGAGCAATAACAACAAAGGAACTATTTATATAATCATCTCTGAGGGAGATGTTTCAAGGCACTTCATGAATTCCTTTTGTCTTAGTTTAAAGCGGGAACTGTTAAGAATGTTAGTGTCCACCTGCAACCACCGCAATTGCCTCCCCTGATCAGTTAACATTATTGCCCCCACCCTCTTATTGTCCTGAGTTGCCAACAGGCCTTGTGCCCTCCATCCCGCGGAAATACAGGGTTATGATCACTAAAGGAACTATCCAAAATCCTAGAAAACTGTACAATATGTCCCATTGATGACGGAAAAAAATAAAATTGATAATTGTGGCATGGCCCCTTCCTTTGAAAGAAGGTGGATAAATACTATTAGGGGTGTTGTGAATGTATCTAGGACCCTAATTAAATATTCCTGATTCATGCCCTAATGCGGTTATGATAAATCATGTCCTAATGAAGGCATACAAATCCTACCCATATTCAGCCATAGCCCACGCAGGCCAAATACGGCAAGGCTACTTCCTTAGATTCCTAGAGAGCACAACGAGTTCTTTCGACACACCAAACCTTCAGTAACCTGGGAATTCCCCATGTCTTTGTTTTGATTTGTCATTGAACTCCTGCGAGCACTAAAGGAACAGTCAGTTCTTAGTGACATCTTTTATTGACGTCTTATGTCCAACCTTACGTCAAACACGGCACCTTCCAGGTATAAATATACCAACACTTACCTTAAGCAAACACACAGTAGAGTGGAGCAGAGCGGCTATCTACTTATCCGAAGCCCAGCTGATGCGAGAGCCGAAGGAAGCCGCCCCTCCCCTTTGACACACTGGAGACGCTGCCTTTTCTCACGCCGAGAAATCCACCTCGCGGGTTGCTGGAAGATCGAGTCCTGAGAAACGAGATACAAGACATCCTTCATTCTATAACCAAGGTACGGAGCCGACTCAAACCGTAGAGAGAATTCTTGATTCAGATTCTTGGCAAAAAACACAACTTAACTTAAAACTGCAACTTACTTACTCCTTCCCACGTATTAGGCTTAGGTCAGGTACACCGGGGTAGGCGTATCTTAGAAGCGCCAGTTGAGTTCGTTAGTCAATGTTTTTATGTATGTAAATATTTTATCCGTTTTAAAGTATCATATGGAATAGGAATAGGAATAGGATGTGGATTTATACAGCGCGAATTGCTGCCCGGAGGCGTCCAAGCGCTTAGAGAGAACCAGAACCAACAAGAGAGCCTGTCAGGGAGGCTAGGTTAAGGTTAATTGGGTGGGTTAAAAAGGAAGGTTTTTAGCTGTTTGCAAAACGCAGAGAGATTGGGGTTGGCTCTGAGATGCAGTGGGAGGGTGTTCCAAGTCCTAGATGCATTATGGGAAAACGTCCTGCCACCAGATCTGGACCTTTTTATTCTAGGGGCCATTGCTATGAAGGTCTTACTGGAGCGGAGGCTTCTGCTGGGAGTGTAATGGGTGATTAGGTCACGGGTAATCCTAGGACCTGTGTCCCAGAAGGCCTGATGGGCTATACACATTGCCTTGAACAGAACTCTCTGGCGCACTGGTATGGCCAGTATGGCTAAGAAACCATATCAATGCTTTTACAGTATTATTTTATAATACTCCTTTTACTGTATGCACTTTACTTCATGATAAGTATTGCAATTGTGGCAATTCATTTCTCTTGCATGAGAAAGAAGACTGCTCAATAAAATAACACCTTTTATTGAAAACGCCTGTCTTTCTATTTCTCTGCACTCTGGTGGAACTAAGCATGCACGATTGACTGAGTGAAATAGATGTCTATTGTTTTCACACGACTCTGGAGATTCACTCCTTATTCTGGGGGAGCAAAGTTGTCATATTGTATGGTTGTCAGATGCCAATCCCTTCTTGTCTAAATCAGGGAAGTTAACTCCTCCCTATTCATTCGAGAACGTTTCTAGTGACCTCTGAGCTAGCTGGCAAAAACTAATTAAGTCTAACATAGTCAGTAAAGACCTAGATGACCTCAGTCCTACGTCTACACTGCTGTTTATGTTATTCCAATGCGCAGAGCCTATTGGGAATATAGGAGCTCATCGACCCTACTGGGCCTTGAGGGCGAACTTAGATCCTGTAGTGCAGACACATACTTAATGTTAGCAGGGGATTTTAATTGCACTTTTTAACCACTAGCTGTGGATGACATTTTAGGCACCCAGGAGGACGATGCCAGGAGAGGCATTCCAACCCTCTCACTACCACCTATCAAAAGCTGGACCCAAAGAGCTATCCATTTAAATGCCCTAACCCTGGAATATGGAGTGAGGGCAGTAAATGGGCGGACAAAGTCGTATTCCTGTGGGACCCATACCGTCAACAGGGTAGGTCATTTATCTCGAATTGACTATATCCTGCTGAACTATGGACTCTGGGAGTATCTGTTAGATATGGCAGTTCTCCTTCTAACTGACAGCGATCATAATCCGCTGTCTCTGTCACTGTCCCCAATGTGGACGTCTGGGAAAAAACTGCTAGTTCCCCAGGTGTGGAAGTCAACATGCGAAGTTTGTCCCTCAAATTGTGGGAGACGCTTAAAATGGGAAAAGGTTGCTCTTGATGATGGAAAGATTCTGGAAATAAGATCTATTATGGCCAGTGCTCTATCCAGCTTAGATTCTGTTGCATCAAATGCTTATGAGGTTTCCACTCTATTTAGCAACACTACCAAAGCACTAGGTGACCTTTTTATTATGCGCAACCCAGGCTATAGGGCACACAGGATGGGGCGTCCCAAGGGTAACACTGGTTGGTATTCTGCCCCCTGCCGAAGTGCCAAAAGAGATCTAATTATGGCTGTTAAAATTAAGGATAGTGGATTAATTAGTACTGCCAGGAAGATGTATAGGCGTGCTATTGATATGGTGAAGAAAGAGTGGGAGAACCAGTTTTGGTGCGACCTAAAACTGGCAAGCGCTGGGAGGGATTCAAGGGGTTTTTGGGAATTAGTCAGAGCCAGGGGCAAACCCATGGATTCCCTTATAACATGTAATATCCCTGAGGTGACATGGTTTAACCATTTTTCCAAACTGTATACTGTGGCATTGGGTGAGGGGGAAGATGCTTCTGAAAATTTTTCAGTGAACTTTTTGGGGCTAAATAAGGACCTTTTGTTTACAGGGAAGGAAGTAGAGGATGCAATATCGTGTCTTATCCCAAATAAAGCTGCGGGGCTGGATGGGCTACCCGGGGATTTGATTCGCTTTTCTACATAAGAATGGGGGAAGCTCATTGCATCACTACTTAATGCAAGTTTTTATGATGCACCTCTCCCAGGCTCTTGGATGGGCGCTGAGGTCGGCCCAATTTTTAAAAAAGGGAGTCGGGACGACCAAGCTAATTATCACCCTATAAGTTTACTGGATTCATCGCAGAAGGTAGCAGGAAAGGTAGTTTTGAGGAGGGTGCTCCAGTGGGTAGAGGAGAATAGGATAATCTCCGATTTCCAGGCGGGTTTTAGATCTGGTACTGGAACCATCGAGCAGTGATTTCGCCTGCTGTTGCTATACTGGAAGGTGGTCGTGCTGGGAAAAGACAGTCTGTATCTCGCTTTTATAGATTTGCGGACTGCCTTTGACCTAGTGCCCCGCAGCCGCTTATGGAGGGTGCTATCTGATTTGGGCATGCCACCGTACCTATTATCCTTGATAATTAAGTTTCACGCAGAAAATTTTGCGCAGGTTCGGTGGGGAAATCAGGGCCAAAAGACCGCTAGAATAGCTGTAAATAGAGGTGTCCGCCAGGGCTGTGTTTTAGCCCCCACCCTGTTTTCATTATATGTTAACAGTGTGGTGGAGCATCTTTTACAAAATCTTTCAGATGCTCCATCCCTGGCGGGCAGGAGAATACCCACTCTTCTATTTGCAGATGACACCCTCTTGATTTCTAAGACTCCGGTTGGGCTGCAAAGCCTCCTTGATAGGTTCCAATCTTTTTGTGACTTGAGGGGGTTAGAAATTAACACGGGAAAGACCAAATATTTAGTCTTGAAGAAGATGGGCAGGTCACCTGCGCTGAACTCAGTATCCCTAGAAAGGGTTAAGGAGTTTGACTATTTAGGAATCCGCCTCTCTGACACCATGAGGTGGAATTGTCATCTCCAAAAAATGTTGTTAAATCATAAAAGGGTGAAGGGGGCCCTCAAAGAACAACGGTCCTCTACCCTCAAACCAATTGTACCTGTACTGGACATCTACAAGGCAAGAGGTGCGAGTACGGCGCTTTATGGGGCAGAGCATTGGGGGGCGCAGAATGTGGATCAGCTGACCTGTTCAGAAAACAAATTCTTGAAGGATTTAATGGGTCTCCCTTATAGTACCCCCACCCTTCCCTTATTCCTCGATATGGGCTGTCACTCTATTAAAGATCAGGCAAGGTTGGGCCCTCTACTCCTCTGGGCTCGCCTTTGGAGAGTTCCGGAACTCGCTAGTTATGCGGAGGGGCTTAAAGAGGTTTTATCAATGCCCTTTTGGTACAAAATAGGATGGTTGAGGGATGTGAAGTGTTTAATTGGAAAGGTGGGTCTTGGAGAGGTATGGCAGTCTAGGTCCGCACCGCCCAAGTCTGTTTTGAAAGAATTGTATTGAAAATGGGTAAGGTACTCGAGAAATTCTAATTTTATTGTATGTAGATGTACTGTGGAATTCCTACTATTAAAGGAGGTGGCATTACGAGAGCCCTATCTCGATATTATCTCAAAACCCAGAGATAGGGCCTTATATTTTAAATTCAGAATAGGAGTGCTGCCCGTTTGTGAACTGACCGCTAGATGGAAGTCACCTGTACAGACTACTCCTTTTTGCCCATTCTGTGAGTCCAGGATTGAGTCGGTCCCTCATTTTTTATTCGTATGCCCTGCATATAAAGCTCCTCGCCTTAGGTGGCTGAAACCCCTATGTAAAGAGTTAGGTACCAGACGATGTAGCGAGGCCTTACGTATTTTAAAATCCGACACACGGCCCCTATTTGTCTGTGGCATGGCAACGTTTTTAAATTGGGCATGGCTGATTAGATCAAAAAGGCTTTCTTATGTTGTTTAATTGAGGTTTTAAAATTGACAATTTTATGTAATTTATTGCTACCATCCGTATTTTTAATTTGTACAACTGTATTTTATGCATTGGCTTTTTTATGCATTTTTGTACTGTATTGCTTTTAAAGATATGTTTCATATCGAAATAAAGCCAACTTTGACTGACGGATAGGAACTATACTACATGGCGCCCAACGTTTGGTAAGGCGATAATCTAACGCAAGATACTAGAGTAACTCAGTCTTGCTTTCCACACAGACCCTTTTCTCTCGTAAAAACTCCAATAGACGTCTGGAGTGGGTGAAAGGTTAATATCCGCCGAAACTTAGTAGGATGAGAATCCTATGTATTAGTTTACGGTATAGTCAACGTTGAAGGATACAGTGTTCCAAAATATTGTGCACCTAATCTTTGTTTCCTTAAAGCTTGCTCTGCAACAATAAAAACCTTTTTGTCAGTAGAAATGAGACAGAGAGGCTTTGGCAGCTCAACTCTTAGCGGATGACACAGTTATCCAAAATGACGACCCAAATGCAATACTCATCCCGGTCAATATAAGAAAAACCATAACTATAAAACTTATAGAAAATTGAGTAACATCAAGAGGTGGTACAGGGGGCGTGGCTTGGATGCCGAGGAGGTAGGCAGCGTGAGCCCGGAGCTCCGCGCCTGATCCCGAATATCATCCTGATTATCCGTGCGAATTCCAGTAAAAATGGGATAATCTATAATCTGAAGTCATCACGGAAGCTGCGGCGCTCAGAGTGGACGACCTGGAGCTGTTCCTTATCCTGAAAATTGACTTTGAAGACCAGTACCGGGTGTGATGCCATCGATCTAAGATGGCGCCCTGAGGCCTGGACAACGCAACGACGGGGGTACGAGGCCTGATTCTCCTGTTGATCCATAATTGGCGGTGTTTACTAGACTGGAGGGCCCCTCCTGACCTTCTCAGCAGGCACAGGTGCTCTTTCCTCGCACTGGTGCGAGCTATTGGGAAACGCGACTACAATTACGTTCACCGACGAAGTCCTAAAATGGCTGCGGCTTTGTGACGACGGTCCCGATTATCCGAGCACAATCTGGCACCTTGAAGCTCAGCGGCAGCAGAGGACCCCCGGGAACTGAACCATCTAGTGCGATCGGAGCAGAGTCCAATGCCCTAGGGATATCCTAGATCTCTGATCCTATTGCCCGAGGAGTTATCCAGTGGCGGAGCTCTGCAGTGCGGAGACAGTGAGGGGGACAAAGGGACCCAAGGGGCCTCAGACAGCTGCAGCCAAGATGGTGAAACCGAAAGGAAAGGGGGACGGAGTGACTGACACAGAGGTGGTGGATGGAGCGGATCACGACCAGTCTGCTCTCCAGCGCATGCAGGATCGTATACAGGAGGCCATCGCGACCACGAAAGATGCCCTGCAGCAGGACATCGCCCAGGTGGCGACGGGCTTGGGTCTCCTGAAAGCGGATCATGATAAACTTAAGGACAGAGTCAAATCTATGGAGATCACTGTTCAGGAATTGGCCCCGGACCACGCAGCCGTGAAAGCGCAGATGGCGGATGCTCTAGATAGGCTGAAGGTGTTGGAGAGGAGGGCCGAGGATGCGGAAAACAGGAGTAGGCGCAATAATGTTCACCTCGTGGGCCTACCGGAAAAAATTGAGGGCGATGATATGGTGGGCTACCTCGATAATTGGATACGCACTGAGGTGGCGCCAGAAGGACTATCTCCTTTCTTCTCCCTGGAACGGGCCCACAGGGTTCCGGCTCGACCTCCGGCCCCGGGCCTGCCGCCTCGCCCGGTGGTGATCAAGTTGCTTCACTACAGGGATCGGGAGTGGCTGCTACAGAGGGCGAGGGAAGCGGGACCCTTTCAGGTTGACAACAACAGAGTCACCATGTTCCCGGACTACACTTTTGAGACCCAAAGACTCAGGGCCAACTTCTTGTCCCTCAAACGTGAGCTCCGTGGAGAGGGCATAAAATACTCCCTTCTCTTCCCAGCAAAGCTGAGAGTTGTGGTGGACGAAAAGTCGCTTTTTTTCTCTACCTCGGCGGATGCTTGGGCCTGGTGGGACACTTATAAAGCTGGAACGGACGGAGCTAAGGCCAGGGCGGAGGAGGCTAGAGAGACACAGCCGATCAGGAAGTCGCAACGGATTGGAAAACCGTCCGTGTCACAGACGGAGACTGAAAGGAAGGCGGCCTTACAGGCGGTTGTGGACCTATCCAGCACGACCAGAAGCCAGTCCGAGAAGGGCACGGACTCTGATGAGCAAGGCACGGGGTCGGAGACGGGGCTCTCGGAATATGGTGGAGCCAAAGGCCCTATAGTGACACCACAGACGTCTGGGGAGATAGTCGAAGCATGAACCACTGGACTGGAGGAGCGGCCTGCTGGTCAGACACTGGGGCGCTGTGCCCGTGAGCGCAGTTTACTATTGTGTGGGACTTCGTGAGTCTATTATGGGGGGATCATGAGGCGGGATGTGCGGGATGTGCGGGATTGATTTGCTTTAACGTACTCTCTCGACATCGTTCCGCGTCCTACTGGCCCTTACGGTCATCACAGTGGAGACTGCGAATAATAGTGCCTTCCTTTGAGGGGATAGTTGGTTGTGATAGTTTGGATGAGTTTGCTTCCAATTGCGGGGGGGCCTGTCCTGGGGGGGTGGGAACGGAGGGTAGTTGGGGACGCTCAGGTTGTTTTTTTTTTTTTTCCAAGACCTTTATTGTAGCAAAGTCATAACATTACACGGCTGGTAGCCTACAACCCTGGGGCCGGCTGCAAAGATGGAATCCACAATAAAAGCGCATTGTACATAGATACAAGCAGTCGGGACGGCAGTGTAAAACATACAGTTGGGTCTTGTAACGGTATTTGTGTTTTTTATACGAACCATAGGCCGCAACCAGCAGGCCTGGGTACGACATTTAACTGGAGACCTTTACCCCTGAAGAAAAAAGGAAAAGATTAGTGTAAGTCGAGAAACAATGGCACGCGCCGGCTCCAGCGCTCACAGGAATGATGGCAGTCGTTAAAGACATATCACCCAGGCGGTAGCTCAGGGACCCCTTGATCCTCCTCATCAGCCTGTCTTGCAACTAGAAAGTCAGTGAGATAACACCAAAAGTCCTTAGGTCTGGA
Source organism: Lissotriton vulgaris (assembly GCF_964263255.1). NCBI lineage: Eukaryota > Metazoa > Chordata > Amphibia > Caudata > Salamandridae > Lissotriton > Lissotriton vulgaris. Next base: position 1,390,272,742 of record NC_141685.1, read on the forward strand.
CTTCGCCGGCAGGTCCTCCTCATAGGTTCTGAGCATATCTCTACAGCTGGCCATGTCCCCCAGCCATCTGGCCACAGTTGGTTTCTTGGAGCTATTCCAGCATTGAGCCACTTGTCTCTTGGCCAGCAGCAGCGCAACAACACAGAATTTACGTTTAACAGCCTTAAAGTGGGCCGTTATCCCCAGAAGACCCATTCTTATAGAACATAGCATGTCAGAGCTCAGCATGGCAGACAAAGTAATGAAAACCTCGCTCCAGTAGTTCTGGATCGCTGCGCATGACCAGGCTAGGTGTAGGAAGTCGGCCCCCTCCCTCCCGCAACGTTTACACTGGTCGACATCTAACAAACCATATTTGTGCATGCGAGCCGGGGTATAGTAAGCTTGGTGTAAAAACTTGAAATGTATGATACGGAGATTTCCATTGGGAGTAAGGATCTGGGTTAGCGCGCATGCCTGCTGCCATTCCTGTTCAGTAAGCGGATCGTCAAGTACCGTGTCCCAACGCCCCTTGGCCCTGGCCGTGGAGTAAGGTAAGTCCGCCTGAGCTGAGGAGTACAGCTGTGACACCATATGGGAGGTGTTTGGGGATGCAATCATCAGCTGTAGGGGAGACAGAGAATCCGGCTCCTGTGGGAAAGTGGGGTAGTGTTCCCTTAACGCCCTTTTCAGCCTGTAGTATGTGAATATAAACAACGGGGACTTATTCTGTACATACGTCATGCCGTCTATTTCTATAAATTCCCCCTCACAGAATAAATCGCCGAGCGTGGATATACCCACCTGTTGCAGCAAAGACATGCCCACCGATTCCCCAGTGACCGATAGAGCCTGGTGATGTGCCAACGGCAGGGATGGAGCAAACAGTGGTGATTTATGTGTTAATTGACTCAATTTGTTCCATGCTTTAATAGTGGTATCCACCGGATTGATATCCTGGGAGTGAAGGGGCGGGCGCTTATGCGTGAGCATGGACGTGAGGGGCACAGGCGCCACATCATCTTTCTCAATAGCTGTGTGCGTGAGGTAGGGAACCTCGTGAAACCAGTATGCAGCAAATTGAGCTTGCGCGCAAAGGTAATATAATAAAAAATCCGGGACACCAAAGCCCCCCTTGATATATGGGAGCGTCAATGTCTGTAAATCGATTTGCGCCTGTTTACCCGCCCAGATGAGCTGTAGTGTAAGTGTTTTTATGCGACGGAATACTTCACCAGGGGGGGTGATCGGAATGTTATTAAACAGGTACAGTAACTTGGGCAAGACATTCATTTTGACAATCGCTATGCGATCTGCCAAGGACAGAGGGAGTTGAATCCAGCGCCGGATTTTATCTTCCAACGTGGAAATGACAGTGCCATAGTTCGCCCTAATCACCACCTCCGGGTCTCTATGGAACATGACCCCTAAATAGCGAATTGGGTCAGTTTGCCAAACCAATGGATAGTCCGTGTGTATGGGGTCAGCCATATCAGTCAAGGGGATAATGTAGGATTTGGTCCAGTTGATGGCGAGTCCGGAGTGACCCTCGAACTTCACGTATTCCCGTAGAAGTGGGTTTAAGTTAGTGGCCGGATCGCGCACATACAAGAGCATATCATCGGCGTATAATGATATGTGAAGGGGTCTGTCTGTAAACCGCAGGGCCGAGGATTTGTATTTCTGCCTGACCCTACACGCAAGCGGCTCGAGGGCGAGGGCGAAGAGTAGGGGGGACAGGGGACAGCCCTGTCTCGTACCACGTCCTATAGGGAAAGCGTTGGACACATAGCCATTCACTCGTACCCTAGCGCCAGGGTTGGTGTAGAGCAGTCTCACCCATTGCACGAATCTCTTAGGAAAGCCCATTCTGTTAAGTATAGTGATCAGGTAGCTCCACTCCACTGAATCGAACGCCTTTGCAGCGTCCAACATTATAGCTACCGCCCTCGTGGAAGGCTGGAGATAGTGGGATAGTGCAAATAGTGTCCTGGTATTGTGCGCTGTGGAACGAGTGGGGATAAATCCTGACTGGTCAGGAAGCACTAAGTTAGTCATTAGGGGAGTAAGTCTAACAGCTAGAATTTTTGGCTAATATTTTAGAGTCGGCGTTAATAAGCGATAGGGGCCTGTAGGAATCACATAGTTCGGGATCTTTGTGGGGTTTCAACAACGTAATGATTACAGCTTCCCTAAGTGTGGGTGGGAGTTCTCCCTGATCGAACGCTGCACCGAACAATGCCACCAGATGCGGGGCTAGAATGTCCACATAATGTTTATAAAACTCATTTGTGTAGCCATCTGGCCCAGGTGATTTATTGTTTGGTAGAGATTTAATTATTTCCGTAACCTCCTCGACTGTGATGGGGGCGGCCAGATACTCCCTCTGAGAGTCGGATAGCCAGGCGATGGCCACGTCCTCCAGGTAGCGAAAGATTTCATCTGGGGATGCTATAGAACGGGAAGCGTAAAGTGCGCTATATGCGTCAACGAAACAGGACAGTATGTCAGTGGCTTGCGTCTTATAGTCCCCCTCAGTGGACCGTACGCGCAGGACGGTGTTTCGCTTTCTGCCCTCGCAAATTTTAGCCGCCAGTACCCCCCCTGGTCTCCCGCCCTCCCCAAAAGCCCTGGTAGAGGTACGCTTGTCTAAGTATTTGATCTCATCTTCAACGTAAGTGCTATGTTCTGTGTGCAACAACCGCAAGTCGCCCAATAAGGAGATGTCTTGCGAGGCTTCGAAAGCCTGTTCTAGCTCCCTCATTCGTCTTTCACGACTATTGATCTGGTGTCGTATATCTCGTAGTGTGCCTACCGTAGTGCTGATACAGACCCCACGAATCGTGGCCTTAAAAGCCTCCCAAAGCAGGCAAGGGTCATCTAACGATGGCTCATTCAGCTGGAAGTAGTCCACGATGGCCGTGTGTATAGTGTGATCATACCTTGAGTCAGTCAAAGCTCTAGAGTTAAATCTCCATTGGAAGGGGGGCGGACAGTAGTTCGGGATAGTTATTGAGAGCAAGACAGGGTTGTGATCGGATAGTGTTCTAGGTAGGACACGTACTTCTTTGGCCCAGAGTGCAACGTCTGTCGAGGCGAGCCAGTAATCCAGGCGTGACCAACTGTTGTGTACCGCCGATATATGTGTAGCACCAGCGGTGACCGGAAACTTATGCCTCCAGGTTGTTTTTGGGGGGCTGGGGGGTTCACTTGTTTGGAGTGGGAGGGGGGGCAGCACGTTGTTGGCAAAAGTGCATGGTTGATGGCTTTTATTGTTCTGTCTGTATGTGCAAGAGGATATGGCTAGTACGGGGGCTTTGAAATGTGTGACCTGGAATGTGCGGGGTCTCCATACTATGGTGCGTAGACACAAGGTTCACGCGTATCTCAAGCGTAGGGGTGTGCATATAGCTTTTCTACAGGAGACGCACCTCACTAAGCAGGAGGGGATTGCACTGCAAAGAAGGTGGAGGGGGCAGCTTTTTAACACAACATATTCGGCCTTTGCGAGGGGGACATTGATTTGGATACGGGCAGGGGTCCCTTTCTAGGTCACTAGGACGGTGGTGGACCCAGAGGGTTGATTTGTGGCTGTAGAGGGGAGACTCAGGGGCCGGGTGGTATCTCTCTGCAGTGTGTATGCCCCAAATGTAGATCTGCCCGCTTTTCTAACGACACTCTCGGGCAAACTGGCGAGTTATTTGGCAGGGCCGATGCTCATGGGGGGAGATTTTAACTCAGTGGTGGATATTGATTTGGATAGATCTCATCCCCCGCTGCACGCCTCCCCAGTACACAGGGTAGCGAAGCGCAGATTGGAATGGCAGGAGAGCTGGGACCTGGGGGACGCCTGGAGAACACTACACCCCACCACGAGGGACTATTCCTTTCATTCAACTTTGCATGACCTGCATGTTAGACTGGATACGCTTCTGTGCTCGTCACATATGCTCTCAACAGTGGGTAGCGCGGAGTATTTGGCTCGCACGATGTCGGACCACAACCCTTTATTGTTGTCACTGAACTGGATGGTGGAAATCAACTGTGTACCAACATGGCGGCTGCAACCTAATACCTTATATGATTTGCTCTTTAGGGAGGCCTTGGGGGAGCGAATAGCGCGATACTTTGAGGAGAATAGTGGCTCTGCCTCTACTAGAGCTGTGGAGTGGGACGCGTTTAAGGTGGTGGTCAGAGGTCACTGTATTGGGAACACTGCAGGGGCTCGTAAACCTTTGCTAGATGATCTCGAGAGAGCAGGGAGACGATTGAGGGAGAAGGAGAGGGAACGCCCGAATCACCCCGAGCTCCAGGAGGGGATTAGTGGCGCCAGAGAAGCGCTAGCTGTGGAGTTGGAGCGGCTGCGTAGCTTCGACCACAAGGCGTATATACAACACAAAAGGTGGCTGGGTAAAGTATGCGCACTTGCAACTAATATAGTAATCTCCAAGTAAGATGGCTCAAGGGAACAGGGGAAAGCGGCCACCAGCGACCCCAAGGCAATCCTCTGTAGAAACAGAGGATTCAAAGGCAAAAGGTAAGAAGTTCCTGAGCACAAGAAATCTCCAAAAAGTCTTTAGAAAATTAAAGATACTTTCAATAGTCCAAAGAGTCAGTTCCTTATTTATATATTTATTTCTCTTTGTCTTTTCTCGTCATACATCAGAGAATTCTTCATGAGTGTTCATCAAATTCACATCAACGTAGCCAATGAAAAAAAGCAATGCCAACACGTGTTTCGTCATGGGGCACAATCTCCCAAATGACTTCTTCAGGGCTACAAATGAAAATGAAATAATACTCTATATTTGATATATAATTGTGTATGTGTTCCGTATTTAATATCTAGGCCAATTCTACCCTTTCGAATTGGGCCACCTTGTTATCGAATTAGAAAGTAGATTTATTTACCGTCATGTAAATGGCTTAACTATACAACTCTATTGACGCGATCTCGGGTTCTAACCCTTGTATTTGCGAAATGATTTACTAGCCTAAGATGGCGGCCATTTACGGATAGGTATTGTCCTTCGTTTGTTTTTATCACATGCCTCAGGCGCGAACGGTTTTTAAACGCCGTTTTGTGGTCGTGAGGTTGATTCACGAAAATGGACCCCATCTGATGCAGTATGGAGTACTCTCCTAGGTAAGGCCCTTACGCCATTCCTTAATTCTGCGCTTGGCCTTTGTATCTATGTACCGGTTTACTTAAATTCCTTACGCCATTCCTTAATTCGGCGTTTGGCCTCCGTACCTATGTACCGGTTTACTGAAATTGCTATGTGCAGCCTTTTGAACGCGTGAGCTTGTTCTAATGCTGCAATACATTTATACGCGTGTGTATTCAGCGCTACTTGCTCAACTGGGCACATTTAAATATTGATTTTCTGTATGTGTTCTGTAAAGCCGGAGGGCTACCGTTTTTCGAGGTGTGCCTAGTGTTACACTTTACTGGTCTCATTTTTGAATTATCGGTTTTCGGATAGAAGTAGCTAGGACCTTTTCTCATATTAAGCTTATTTGAACGACCTGCGAGGTTGATGGGCCACAATGTTAAGAGATTTACATGGTCCTGACATAACATGTGGGACGCTGTTTATGTGGTCTTATGTGTTTATACCCTTGCAAATGTTCACATAAACTTCGTGTTAGACCGCGATTTGCTCAGAGATATGCGACGCTGCTAACATGCTGTCTGATACTTAGAGCCTGGCGTGATGTGTCAGGATGCAAAATGCATATTAAAGGTAATTTCTCATGCACTTAACTGATCGGGTTTATCCCGATTTTTGTATATATATATAGAAACCCTTGAGCCATTTATAGAATATTTCGTTTTTAACAATAGGGCACTACGAATGTGAATTTTATAAACAATATATTTTAGGCTTACCTTTTTTCGGTTGCCTATTAGACTGTATAAATTCATTTACTTTGATGTTAAACCCATAACATTGAATACCTTTATTGCATAATATCAACTTAATAACTACTTATATGAAGAAATTCAATAAAAGGAATGGACGCAGGTAATTGTCCTCAACCTATAATTTTTTCACCAATATTGCCTGTTATTTTAATGTATAATTATTATAATAATTCTTATGCTATCCCTATGATTGATGGGGATACTATGTTCTTTTACTTGGATGTAGTTTTAGCCTTATGCCGGTTTTACCTACTTATTTCACGGACACGTAGGCCTTAATTGATTTTTCCTCTATTTTAGTACCTATCTTGTATTTGGAAAACTATTGATCTTTGGACTTGAAAATACATATCCTATTGAAGCTTCTAATCTATATGGTGAGCAAACTCTTGACCATAAACAGGCTTATTAGTCCTGATATTCTTTCTTCACTGGCCCTTTGGTCCTATTTCGGATGACAGACTGTGTGACCTCGCACTAGTATAGCTAGATATTTACATGCACTCTTACATAGATATTGTTTTGCTTTGCTCTTCTTGTTCCTTTCTTTAGGTGCACTTATATTCCCCCTGGAACCTAGCAACAGCACAAATGTCTTGTAATTCTTTGTAAACTTTACTCTCTTTTCTCTTTAGTATGAATAACACTGCTAGTGTTATGCAACCTTCTTGCTACGCACAATTCTTGGGCTTTCTCGACACCCTGATCTGAGTGTGGAGTGATCACTGGTTGGTGATGGTTGTTTTAAAATTATGGACAGTACTTATACCCTGTATTATTTCATTTTCATTTGTAGCCCTGAAGAAGTCATTTGGGAGATTGTGCCCCATGACGAAACACGTGTTGGCATTGCTTTTTTTCATTGGCTACGTTGATGTGAATTTGATGAACACTCATGAAGAATTCTCTGATGTATGACGAGAAAAGACAAAGAGAAATAAATATATAAATAAGGAACTGACTCTTTGGACTATTGAAAGTATCTTTAATTTTCTAAAGACTTTTTGGAGATTTCTTGTGCTCGGGAACTTCTTACCTTTCACAAGGCGTATATGACGAAGGCGCATGCAGAAGGTGATAAGGCGGGGTCGATGCTGGCGTGGCTCGCCAACCCGATCAGGCGGGGCGCTCCGATCATGGCGATTCAGATGGAAGGGGGAGGGCTTTGCCACATCCAAGCCGGGATTCTGGATAGGTTTAGGGCGTACTATGAGGGTTTATATGAGAGCGGACAGACGGGCGGGGCGGAAGAGCTGGGCACCTTTCTCGAAGGGTTGCAACTACCACGATTGGAGGACTCGGAGGCAGAGGAGCTGGGTCGGCCTATAACGATCGGGGAGATAGGGAGTGCAGTGAAGCAGATGGCTAGAAACAAGACTCCAGGTCTTGACGGTCTCCCGATAGAGTTTTATAGCAAATACTTGGAGTATCTGGCTCCACAACTGCAATTGGTCTATAATGAAGCGCAATCACGAGGTAGGCTCCCGAGTTCCATGTGCGAGGCCCTTATGATCCGATTGCTAAAGCCTGGCAGAGTGAGCGATGCCCTTTCGTCCTACCATCCATTATCCATGCTCACGACGGATTACAAGATCCTGAGCAAAATCCTAGCAAATAGATTATTGACCCACATGACCGGTCTGATTCATAAGGATCAATGCGGCTTTATCCCGACGGGTAACACTACCCACAATATCCGAAGACTCACAAGGCTGATGGGGGCTCGGTGGTCGGAAGACACTACTCCGTTCGTGCTCTCTATAGATATCGAGAAGGCCTTCAGTAGTCTTGAATGGGACTATCTGTATGAGGTGATGAGGCGTTTCGGGCTGGGGGACGGATATATCAACTGGACCAAAGTCCTATATACAGAAGCCACAGCTAGAGTCAGAGTGGGTTCTTTGATCTCAAAGCAATATCCGGTGTGACGAGGCACTAGGCAGGGGTGTTCCCTTTCTCCCCTCTTGTTCGCTTTAGCAATGGAACCTTTTGCAGTGGAGGCCAGGTCTGGCCGCCATTATAAGGGGCTGGAATACAGGGACAGGCCGCATGCCATCTCATTGTATGCGGACGACCTACTGATGTTCTTGGCCGATGCGGAAGCGGAGTTACTGGGGGCGAGACGTTTGTTGGAGCTGTTCGGGCAGCTGTCGGGCTTGAGGGTCAATTGGCCCAAATCTTGTCTATACCCTCTGAGACAGGGAGAGCCGTGCCCTCTCACGGCGCAGGAACTCCGATGGGAACTGCATTGTCTGCACTATCTCGGCGTTTACATCTACCATACCCCAATGGATATGCTGGATGGCAATATAAATCGCTGTATTGCTGCCCTGAGAGGGTGCATGGACTTCTGGGCCACTCTTCCACTCTCACTAGCTGGTCGGGTCTCCCTGCTTAAGATGGTGGCTCTACCTAGGCTGTTGTATTACTTTAGGACCCTTCCGGTATGGGTTCCGGGCTCCGAATCGCGCTGGATACCCTCTTGCGACCCAAGGATGAGGGAGGCATGGCGGTGCCCGATTTCGAAGGCTATTATCTGGCGGCTCAACTGCAGACTTTCACTCAGGAGGTCGCGAGGGTGTATCGAGGCCCGGAGCATTCTAGAGATGAGGGCACCCCGCGGCATGTGCTGGCATACATCACGCTGCATCAGAAACTATTGCTTAGAGATTTGACAGTGGAGGAACAGACGTTCCGACTTTGCTGGAATCGGGCGCGCAAACGAGCAGGTGTCCGCCGCATGTATGCTCCGGAAATTCCGCTGAGAATGGTTACAGCCCTGCCTCATGGTGGGGACTGGTCGAGATTACTAGGCTGGGAAGAGGCTGGGGTTCAAATGCTGGGCGACTTGTATGAGGATGGTGCATTGCTTCCATTTCAGGGGTTGCAGGAGCGGTTCGACCTCCCACGAGGAGATTACTTGTTACATGCGGCGGTAACAGGCGCCATGCAAGACCACTGGGGAGAGGGTTTACAGGAACCTGCGACCTCCATGGCGTGCCAATACACGATGATGGCAGCCGGGGCCTTTAAGGCGGTAACCTGCCTGTACTCCAGAATGTTGCGGGAGGCCCTGCAGCCGCTTGCAGCTTTAAAAGCTAAATGGGAGTTGGACCTCCAAATGGAGATCCCTGAAACAACTTGGGGTCAATTGTTGCGAAGGGCGCGGAAAAGCTCAAGGAACGCTAGGTTCCAGCTCATACACTTTTATATTATTCATCGGGCATACCTCACGCCTGGGAAAATACGGCAGTACTTTGGGGTGGAACAGGCGGCCTGTCCCAGGTGTAACACAGTTGGGGCGGACCTGGGTCACATGCTGTGGGATTGCCCTGCCTTGGGGGAATACTGGCAGGAGGTTGGGAGGGCCCTGAATAATGCTACGGATAGGGAAATACGGTACACCAAAGCAGTGGGGGTCCTACATTGGTTTCCACACACGTCTAAAAATAAGAATACCAGCCGATTTATAGATTTGGGGTTGATCCTGGCAAAGAGGGAAATAATGAGGAATTGGAAGTCGAAAGTGGGACCCACGTATAAACGGTGGTATGGTGAATGTCTGAGGTGGGCAGCCTGTGAAAGCACTTTGAGGTACCAGATGGCTAGGAGGACTGATGATGAGAAAGCCATGGAGAGGGCAACGGCGTGGGAAATGATGGTGCAGGCGCTCCGGGATGATAATGATGAGGAGGAAGGGGAGGAGGAGGACTCGGTAGCAGCTGACCCCGCCAGCACACCTAGGAACACACCTTAGTGGATGTATAGGACCTCCTTGCACACACCAGACCTTAATCTGACTAGGATTCTCAAACAGCGCTGCCACGGGGGAGGGGGGAGTTCGGGACTGTAAGAAGTTGGGGGGGGTGGTTGATGGGGGTGGGGGAGGGGGAGGGGCGAAAACTTCAAAAGCAGTCCACTTCTTCCTGTGAGTGTAACTACGGACATTGAATTATAAAGCAGGGAATGGACTCAGCAAGATGGCTGTTTAGTCTTCTATCTGGAGACGTGCCTGGTATGATGGGGGGAGAGAATTGATAATGTGCCTTCCTGCTATGTTTACTGGATATGTTATAAAGATATTGTCTGTACAATTATTTTGGTGCTGCAATAAAAACGATGTTACAAAAAAAATCAAGAGGTGGTACAGTTGTATTTGTGGTAGGGGCACATGAGTATCGGCGGACAGAGGTATTCTATTCCTGGATAACTTTTCCAGCAGCACATGCTGTGACACGTGAGTTCCACTACTATAAAGTAGCGGAATCTCCAGATGAATACTCTCCTTTCGAGGAAATTGAAATTCCACTATAATACCAAGAGCACCTGCTCTTATTAAATGGCGCCCTAAAACATCAAAATCACATCACCAGGCTCGGTCCACTAGGTAGACCAGGAGCCACGTGGCCGGTTCTAGCCAGCTACACACCACATCCAGACATTGAAGGAATGTCAAATGAATAACTCTTAGTTAAAATAAAATAATTTTAAAAAAGCATATAGAGATTTGGTTCAAATTACACTTGACAGTACAAACTACCGGTTAGAACAACTAATTGAAAATCCTGAAAAAACCTTTATTAAAAACAATCTCAATACTCAAAAGAAGAAATGGGAGTGTAATAAACAAACTACTCCCAGAGAAAAACAATTTCAGTCCAGAGGAAGGTCTCCCCAATGGAGAAATAGGTCTCCAGGTGGAGGGGACAAGTCTCCCCAAAGGGAGCCCTCTGAAAAAAAATATAATCTTAGAGATAGGGATAAATTAAGAAAACCTGACAGATATCAAGACATTGATACACATCCCTCTCGATCTTTTCAGACTTCCTCACAGAAATCGGAAAGAAGAGGACGGTCAGAACACAAGGAAGAGCACGTCAAGTCCAAAGACAAAGGACCTGCTCATCAAAGTAAAAAATCACAATTTCCCAGAAAGAAGGTAGCAAGCATTAAAATTAAACATGCCGAGAATCCTGAGGACACAACTGAAAAACGGAGAGTGGGCCCAGACAATGCTAGACAGCGCAGCAGAAGTGACCATAGCTCGCAAGATCCTGATGAATATTCTGGAGACAGTGGACACGAATTAATACATTCAAGTGGAAACTGCAGACACACGAGTTAGCGTGCCCCATAAACTATATGAAATAACATTATGTATAGAGGGAGATAAAACAAGGAAAATTAAAGGTCTCTTTTGGGAGAATCTTTCTAAAGGCTATGATTTCCTGTTAGCTGAAAAAGACTGGCCACCAGAGTTTGTCAGGGAGTGCCCTCGTGGCGAAGAAATGATTGTGCCTGCCTTCTCAAATCATATCCCAATTCCTAAAAAATACACATTTGCAGGAAAATCGGCAGTGGCCCAAGCCCCTGCTTTATATAAAAATCAGAAAGGATGGGATGAGGATTCTCCTCACCACAAAATCCAATAAAAAAAATCAACCTACTGCACAGAGGCAGTACCCAGTTAAACAAGAAGCTAAAAAGCAAGTCAGGGAGATCTTAGATTAACTTGAATATCAAGGGGTGATTGAAACATGCACCTCACAAATGAACAATCCTTTGTTTCCTGTCTCCAAGCCAGATGATTCATATCGTCTAGTTTTGGATTACAGACTTCTAAACTTGTGCTGTAAAACTTTTGCAGTCCAAAACTCACACAGTGCAGCACTAATTAATAACATTGTGCGCCAAAAATATAAAACGACATTAGATATTTCTAATGGATTCTTCTGTCAAAACATTGCACCTGAAAGCAGGTATTTGACGGCTTTCTCAATAATGGGGTCGCAAAAACAATTTTGCCGACTCCCACAGGGATTCAAGAATAGCTCAGGATTATTCTCAGCAAGGGTAACAGAAGTACTACAAATGCATGATGCTGAGGCATTATCCTATGTCAATGACATCTATCTTACAGACAAATGACCTGGAGACTCACTTGAAAAGAGTGAACACCATAATAGTTGGGTTTGCATCCGAAGGTTACAAATTCAACTTTAAAAAGTCAAGAATAGCCCATCTAACTGTCCTATTTTTAGGATATGAATTATCAAGTGAAGGCAAAAGCCTGGCAGACAACTTCCTAGAGAAATGTGCAGTACTCCAAGCACCTAAAACGCTGAAGAATTTACAATCAATACTAGGTTTCCTGAATTTCGGAAGAACATACATTCTAAATTATACAGAGAGGGTTAAACCTCTCTACGAATTAATAAAACCTGATTTCAAACCAAATAATTGGACTCAAGAACACACAGAAATTTTGAGATCATTACAGACAGACATGTTAACTAAAACAAAACTGCAAACACGTGCAAACGAACGCATTCTGGTAATCCGAGTCATCCCAGGAAGATGCGGATTCACATACCTGACCTCTAATGAGAGAGAAACAGTACCCATAGCTTACAAATCACATTTGTACACACAAGCTGAAATGAAATTCAGTTCTACAGAAAAAATTCTGACAGCGGTTCAAACTGCTGTAGCAAGGGAAAGAGCCCTCGCACAAGGTAAACGTATAATAATAGTGACACCTGTACCTGCTTTAGAAGCAGTAACAAGAGCAAGCATCCCAAATGCTAAGGCATTTCATCCAAGATGGATACAGTGGGTTAATTCTCTTGCTACACCAGACATAGTATACAAATTTGATCCTAATTTAAAAACACAAGAATTTCTCCAATATGAATATGAATGTCCTCTGCCGACCGAAATCCTGCCTCTGGAACATCACGGCTGTATAATATATACAGACGGATGAGCACAACCCACAGTTGGGGGTAAACAAGCATATAGTGCTGCGTGCACGATTGTTAAAGGTCGTTGGCATGAAGGGAAATTTAGACCATTGGTCACTAAAACTCAATCTCTAGGAGATTGTACAGCTCAGCGAGCTGAACTACTGGCTTTTCAGTTGGCGCTTAAAAATACCGATCGCGAGTTCCCCACACTAATAGTGTGCGATTCGTATTACTGCGTTCAGTCTTACAATGAATACTTGCAGAACTGGGTTCAAAATGGTTTCAAAGATGCAAAAGGGGGCACAATCAAGCATAAAACGCTTTGGGAACAAGTAGTTCTTTTACAGAGAGAACTACAAAAGACTCACGTGATACATACACCGAGTCATCAACGTGATAGCGCTCACGTTGCGGGGAATTCATTGGCTGATGAAGCAGCTAAGGCAGCTGTGCAAACGGCTTCCGTAGCAGCAATCACCCAGTCAAAAACAAAAATAGACAGCGATATAATGCTAGCTGTCAGGGCTTCAGTAAAAGATGATAAAAAGACACTCCCATAAGGCATTCCAGTAAAATACTCATACATAACTGATGCAAATAATGTTCCTTTTGCTCGAATCCCTGGAGTGGGGGATAGGGCAATTCCGAAACATGGAACACAGGTTAGGACTAATTTTAGCGGCACGCGAAGGGCTCGCTTCTGCACACGCTGGTGTATCCGCCACAGGGTCCTGCGTTTATCTCTCGAGCTTACAAAGAGTCCATGAGCAGCATGGACATTGCATTGCGGTAATCTTCTCCCTTCCACCCTGAGGGAAATGCGGTTGTGGAAAGAAAAAACCGTGACATAAAGCAATCTATAATGGCGAGGGTATTAGGTTCGGGTGATGGGTGGGTCAAACATCTAATAAGTGTCCAACGTAGTCTTAACAATCTGCCAAGAAATTCTCTAAAGGGTTTCACTCCATATGAACTATTGTTCGGTACTAGAATGAGAATCCAGGACTTAGATAGTCATACTTCAGTGGTAGAAGAAAAAAACCTTTGATATCAAAGATCGTTTGGCTGTTTTACAGGACTTGAATGAAACAAGAAAGAGTCTAAGTAACACAAAGTCTAAGCCAACAACCACTGAAGAACCACCTGTCCCAGCAAGACCTGTCTGGATTCCAAAGATTGGGGATCTGGTCAGAGAAAAGATCGCGGTGAAGAAGGAATTTGGGCCTTCTTACAGAAAATCAGTACCTGTCTTAGCTGTCAGCGGAACAAGATCAGTAGTACTACCGCCACTTGCTGGTAAAAAGGAAAATAGAGTGGTTTCCATCGACCTGGTGAAACCACAATCATGTGGCCGATAATAAGTAGTAGGCCCAATGGACTCCCAAGAAATAGCAGAAGACCAAATCTTGCTACAATACAAGAGGTTCAAACTGAAAGACTAATCACCTTCGATAAACCATCAGTGAATAAAATAGAACTATGCAACAAAGCCATGGAACTTTGGCCTCTTGAAACCCAAATTGCTACAGTTGAAGAAACACCAGTCTACAACGATGTAGCCTCGGACTATACAAATGTAACTAAAGAGAATGCAAAGATCAATGGAAATCCGGAAGCAATCCCACCAATTGACAGAACTGCATCTGGCTACTTTATCAACTTTGATGACTTTTCCGATGATCCGAGTGAACATGGAGACAAGCCAGCAACAAAAACTTTCAAAATGAAAATTAAAGATCTTTTTCATCAACTCAAAGAAACATATCTGATTTCCCCTTGGATTGAACTATGGATTGTGTTAGGTGTACTTACCCTTCTACTTTGGCTAATCCTAGTTTTAATTTTGGGTAAATTTATTGATGGAACATACAGTACAATGGACACAGCAAGTCAGAACATCAACTTGGTCCTGAAACCACACAGATCCTCTCACATAGAGAAAAAAGAACTATCATCAGTGAACATCACAGCAAAGCCTATACCTGGTGGTATAGCATGGGACAGAACTGACTATGAAATCTATGGCCCGGTAGAGCTCGTGAAGTATCCACACCAATTCAAGATTTCATTAAGTGACTTTGTGACACTAAGTTCTTTCTCTGATGATTGGGACTTTGAAAACATTAATAATATGATGTCAGATTTAGAAATGTCAGCAAAATTTACAGAACATGATTATTTACAGGGCTCATCGAATTATGAAGAGATGTACTGTTAGAACCACTATGGTCATCATTATCTGCATAAATCTGCGAATCCTAGAAATGTTTTTACTTATAATCAGTGGGAACATTGTCCAACACCGCCAATAGGCAGTTCGAAAACGTTTTATGAAAAATTCCCATACTTTCCAGGGTTTAATCACACTGATCCAGAAATGTTTTATTTCAAGATGTTAAATAAGACAGGAATGAAAAACATGCTGACAAATACTAAATTGATTTATTCTGAAAAATGTTATGACAAAATGTCAACATTTGGTTTTGAGTTTTGGAAAAACAACATTGAAACAAAAATGATCTGGGGAACAAAAGAATGGCAGGTACAAGGTCAAGAAGCATTATTCAGAGCCTGCATGATCCCAGAACAAATTATGTTCCTGAATGATACAATTCAGCAAACGACTTGTCTTGGCTTAGCTAAGATAAAAGATTTAAATAACCTGACTATACCAAAACCTATGCCTGATAGAAACACCACTACAGATGAGGGGTTAGACGTGTCCTATATTTTAAAACAAAACAGAACAAATCCTGATTGGAAAAAATGGTTGATCTGGCCCATAAACACAAATAACTTCAAAATAGATTCCTGAACAAAATACAGGGGTTCAAACCGAACAGGCCAGACCCTAGATACTCCCAGAGACAACATCCAGGGATAGTAACAACATATGGTGTAGGAAAACTATGCCTTGACTGGCTACAGAAATCCACACTTCCCGAAATAAAGCAACACTTAACTTTACTTAGATAAGGTGCTGACTTGCGAGATTTCATAATGGGAGCTCGCAAACAGCGTCAAAAATGTTTCATATAAGCCGGTATATACGCAGCTTACAACGAAGCTTGGAAATTGAAACAAATTGAAACTGCAGAAAAAATACGGGAAATTGACCGTATCAATTTGGAAAAAACATTTTCTGTAGTGGACAATGGGTTAACAACAATGTCCTCCAGAATCTATTCACTGGACAGCATTGTATCATCTGCTATTGATATAATAGAGCAGGACATGCTAATGGTACAACATGGCCAGTCCCAATTACGTTCTATTGTACAGCTAGGTTGGACGTTATAAAACCTGCGTTCAGGCTATGTGCCATGGCGTTTAATCAACACAACGTCATTGTTTTCTATCTTTAACCTTACTGATAAACAAATCAGTTTGGCACAGAAAGGAGCAGACTATACAATACTGAGCATTGAAAAACTTGAGAGATTACCATTTACAATGTCAGAAAGACCGGTCATTGAATGGATAATACACGGGACCATTACAATCCCGATAACAACTTTTCAGTTTCAATACTGCCAAAACTATATACCAGCAGGCCTGTAAGAAAGGTTAGGTAAAGGATACATCAAATCGACCTGGAATTTACCTTATACACACAAATGTTACAGTGAAGGGAAAAAAGAGGTATTTCTTAGTGGTAATGATTGTAAAAAATCACTAAGCAGTACACTCCTGTGCCAAGGTATTAACTTGGATGGGGCCTGTGAAGGTTCTTCTAACAACCTTTCATGTCATCTTCAGGGCACCCCTACTACACAGATATAGCCATTTTTCAGACAGCTTTCCAACGGTAGCTACGTTTTAATAAGTGATCACAGCTGCTGTGGCATGGTGCCAGGAAAAGCCTATCTCGTAACTGTGACGGCCAGGATCATTTGCTGTATGCAAGTATTGTATCCAAACAGCAATCCAGACATGGAGGCGGCAATATGGCCTTACGTGAATATCTCTTCTATTCGAATTGATACTTTAAGCAGAATGAAGTCTATTCTTTTACAAACAACTGTGCCTTTAACCTTGTCCAAAGAGACATATGACCTGCAAGTCGCAAGGACAACGGCAGAGATACATACTCTATTATCGACAAATTGTCCGGTGCATTTTGTAGAAATGTTAAGCCAAATCTTAAACATGTCAGATACCAGTGGCATCGCACATGTATTTAAGACAATTTTTTCGGGACTGCTAACACCCTTCGAAGCAGTTCTTGGCATCTTCCCGAATTTTGTGCATCCGCTCTTCGGTGGCCTGCCTCTTATTTTGGGACTCGTAGCAGGAATTTTATTTTTGTTCCTCCTGCTCCGATATGGCAAGCCAAGTCACAGACAAACCTCTGGCAACGATGGAAGAAACGATCCTAACAATACGATATCGAGACCGTATCACTAAGAGATCTGAATACTACTTGATTTCTTTCATTCAGACCAATTTGGCAAAATTGCATCTTACCTGTGCTTCGATGTCTGCTATGCGGAGAAGAATGCGTGTTGGACGTTTGTCTTACACTACCATCAGCAGTACCAATGGATATCAACGCTTTGCTTTGTCCTGTTACGACTCATGCAACATGTTTTCCCCAGTGGCTACCTATTCTGATGACGGCATTCGTTGAGACTTCACCATTACGATTAAGTGGCGGTGATTTACGAGATGAAAGCGGCACCACACAGGTACAACCTTCTGTGAACATTGCTGATCCTGACATCGATGATGGCAATGCATCGCACATTTGCACTATTTCCACCTTTTCGGAGTTGGCCCAACTTTCACCTACTGTTGTACACGAATTTCTTACCGGCCTATCAGAAGTTATGTTCTCCTCTAACAACGAGAATAATATTTGAAGAAAAACGAGCTCACAGAGTTCCCAGAACTCTGAATTCGGCCTTCAGTTTTGATAAACAGAACTCCAAAATGACAGTGACACTATTTTTTCTCCCTTCACGAGAACGAAATTATTTTCCCCTGAATTTCCAAAATATTTACAGTATTTTGGCACATGGTACTCTGCTTAAAGTAAAACTATTCTTAGAGAACAGAAGTTCTATTTTTAGAGATTCTAGAGAAAATTTTTTGAATCAGCCTCTAGCATGTGTACAAACCTGAATAACTATATGATGAAATGGTCTCGACTTTTTTCTGTATTCAGAGCCATTTCATAAATGTAATTTTACAATTCATTCAGCCTATATTCATATTTGCATTTCCTGAATGATAACTCTGCTTGAAAGCATACAGTATAATACTCATTTCGAGTATCTATACCATTTCAAATGCATTTCATTGTATTTTGGGGTGGGTTGGAAAACACATGCATACCTATATGTTTATATATTGCTTAGTATTTAGTAATGATGGACATTATACGTGGAGTGGGTGTTGTGAATGTATCTAGGACCCTAATTAAATATTCCTGATTCATGCCCTAATGCGGTTATGGTAAATCATGTCCTAATGAAGGCATACGAATCTTACCCATATTCAGCCATAGCCCACGCAGCCCAAATACTGCAAGACTACTTCCTTAGATTCCTAGAGAGCACAACGAGTTCTTTCGACACACCAAACCTTCAGTAACCTGGGAATTCCCCATGTCTTTGTTTTGATTTGTCATTGAACTCCTGCGAGCACTAAAGGAACAGTCAGTTCTTAGTGACATCTTTTATTGACGTCTTATGTCCAACCTTACGTCAAACACGGCACCTTCCAGGTATAAATATACCAACACTTGCCTTAAGCAAACACACGGTGGTGTGGAGCAGAGCGGCTATCTACTTATCCGAAGCCCAGCTGATGCGAGAGCCGAAGGAAGCCGCCCCTCCCCTTTGACACACTGGAGACGCTGCCTTTTCTCACGCCGAGAAATCCAGCTCCGGTGTTTCCAGTCACCCTCGCGGGTTGCTGGAAGATCGAGTCCTGAGAAACGAGATACAAGACCTCCTTCATTCTATAACCAAGGTACGGAGCTGACTCAAAACTTAGAGAGAATTATTGATTCAGATTCTTGGCAAAAAACACAACTTAACTTAAAACTGCAAATTACTTACTCCTTCCCATGTATTATGCATGTATTTTGCACTGTGGAGGAATTATTGCACCGTTTATCCCCTTAGTACTTCGTTGCACTTAGATTACTTAAAATTGCACCTTTACTTTGAGGGAGCATTACGCTAGCATACCCACCTGCTTAGACTCTTGCTGACCCCGTGCCCCGCTTTTGACAGCTGGGTTCCCGGTTGCTCGGCCGATTAGGCGCTGAGTCACACGGACCCAGAGCACTGCGGGCGCCATCTTGGGGGAAGTCTAACGATCACAATGCTCTAGTCCACAGCACATAAAAGAGCCCAATCGAATCCAGTGTGTTGCTGCTTGATTGCTAACCCTCCTGAGGCGGAAGCCGGGAGGTTGTGTTTGTGTACTCTCATGCTGAATGCTTGAAACGATCTATTCCTCTTTTTAAACTCGCCGCATTTTAGATATACTTATTTTGCACTGTGGAGGAATTATTGCACCGTTTTTCCCCTTAGTACTTCGTTGCACTTAGATTACTTAAAATTGCACCTTTACTTTGAGGGAGCATTACGCTAGCATACCCACCTGCTTAGACTCTTGCTGACCCCGTGCCCCGCTTTTGACAGCTGGCTTCCCGGTTGCTCGGCCGATTAGGCGCTGAGTCACACGGACCCAGAGCACTGCGGGCGCCATCTTGGGGGAAGTCTAACGATCACAACGCTCTAGTCCACAGCACATAAAAGAAACAGCTATGCCTCCGCGTATCGGACGTGTACAGCGGACGCGCCGGACCTGCGCCGGAGTCGCGCCAGAGTCCAGCCCGTCTGCGCCCGTCCGCGCCAGGACGTCGCCCCTCGCCCAGGCTCAAGGAGACACTAAAAAAGGTTACTATAGATACTCTAAGATCGAACTACTGTCTTTTAACCACAGACATGAAAACTGTACTAAATTCAGCCTTAGCCACAACAACTCCCTTGCCGTGTGCCCCTGTGGATTCCACGCGCCTACACCTACACTTCCACCGTCCTGCGTTAAATCCCCCCCTGCAACTCTTAGACTAGGTCTTTTGAATGTCAGGTCCCTTCCAAAACACCATCTAGAAATCTTCGAGTTGCTATCCAACCAAACCTATGACGTTCTATTTGTTACAGAAACTTGGTTGAAGGATGATATGGACTCCATCATAAACTTAGCAACCCCTGAGGGATACACCGCGTACACCTTAAATAGACATTCCAGAGGAGGTGGGATAGCGATGATTGCTAAAAGCTATCTTACCTGCACCTTTACTAGTTTAGTGATAGAGGACTGCGAAAGTGCTCGATTTCACATTAAAGCTAACCCCCAACTCACCCTTACGGGTCTTTTGATCTACAGACCCCCGGGCGCGGACGCTAACTTTATAAAGTCTCTCTTGGAGAATGTCTGTTCCTTAGTCATTAAAACTGCCAATTTCTCCATCATTGGAGACCTAAACATCCATTTTGACTCTACTACAGACAATAAGATCAACTCCCTTACTGCTGATCTCGCTGCCTTACAGCTCTGCCAACTCATGAAGGGTCCCACACATAGTGGTTTGCACCTTCTCGACCCAGTTTTCTCTAACTTGGATAACTTGAAAGTCCATTCTCCCATCCCCATGACCTGGACAGACCACTACCTAGTAACCATGGACTTGCCCATTTATAGTGACCCTTTCATCAATCCCACCCACCAGGTCTTGAAAAGACCATGGAAAAAACTTCGCATGGAAGATCTTCACACCCTCCTCACTGCAGACCCCTCCATCTCCTGCAACGATCCGCATCTAGACTATGACTGTCTCTGTAACCGGATAACAAAAGCTCTAGACTCATTAATTCCAGCTAAACTAACTAAACCACGAACCCATGAATCTAGCCCCTGGTTTAATAATGAGCTCACTTTGCTTAGAAAAGAGCTAAAAAAAGCAGAACGCAAATGGAGAAAGAACTATGACCCCACATTAAAAAGCATATATTCTCAGCTTCAAAAAAGCTATCATCGTAACATATGTAGGACTAGGGCGGCATACTATGCATCAGAAATTCAGAACAGCCACAACGCCTCAAAAACTATCTTTCGCATTCTGAAAGAACTCAGTGCTAAAAAAACTGTAAAAGACCTCAATACCTCCCCTGACCTTTGCGAAAACCTGGCTAGCTTCTTTATGGACAAAATTAAAAAAATCTACAATACGTTCACAACAGTGCCCCGTTATTTACCCATAGCCGATTCTCATGGTCCTAAACTCTCCGCTATTCCAGCTATTAGCCATGACAACTACCTTAAAATCTGTGCCAAAATTAAATCCGGCTCTCCCACCGATCCTTTAAAACCTGAACTCTTCAGAGAAGCCGGTGAGCTCATCCTGGGCCCACTCAGAGACATTACCAACTCGTCCTTTCTTACGGCCAACATCCCTACCACCTGGAAGCAAGCATGGGTTTCACCAATTATAAAAAAAAACCCTCACTTGACCCCAGCCTCCCAGAGAATTTCAGGCCCATTTCTCTGCTCCCCTGGCCTGCCAAGGTGGCAGAAGCCCATGTCAATTCCATCCTGACCAACTTCCTAGTGTCTAATTCCATTCTAGACAGGTCTCAACATGGATTTCGAGCTGGACACAGTACCGAAATTGCACTCCTAAGCGTCATTGAACATCTTCGAACCATACTGGACGCAGGAGGAAAGGCAGCACTGATTCTTTTAGATCTCAGTGCTGCCTTCGATACAGTTTCACACAAGGTACTGTTGTCCAGACTTGAGGAAGTAGGAGTTGTTGACCAGGCCCTCAACTGGTTCAGGGCTTTCCTCGCCGACAGATCCTTCAGGGTCTCCACTCCACCCTTCATTTCGAAGGAATGTCCCGTTGAACAAGGAGTCCCTCAAGGGTCAGCTCTTAGCCCGACCCTGTTCAATGTTTATGTCCTCCCACTGGCTGAGGTAGCCAGGAAACATGGACTCACATTGGTGTCCTACGCTGACAACACCCAGCTAGTGGTGGCTCTAAAAGACGATAATGGCCTGAGTGCCACGAACTTCAGACAAACCCTCAGTGACATCACCAGCTGGATGTCAGCAAACTACCTCCAATTAAACACCGGCAAAACGGAGGTTCTGCTTTTAAGCAAAGACACAACGGCCTGGGGCAACAATTGGTGGCCTGAAACCCTAGACCAACCGCCTGTCCCCAAGAATGTGGTAAAAAACCTAGGAGTCTGGGTGGACTCTGCTTTGAACTTTACCCACCACACAAAAAAAGTTGCTGCCACATGTGTCGGGATCCTTCGAAACCTTCGGCCCATTCTAAAATATTTCGACCACCAAACCCGCCAAGTGATAATACAATCGGCAATTTTATCACGGCTGGACTACGCTAGCTCACTACTGTTGGGAACTAACGTAGCCGAGAAAGTTAGATTACAAAGAGTCCAAAACGCCGCTGCAAGAGCCCTGACAGGTCTACCCCGGCACAAAGCGGTTTCCTCCACCCTCAGGAACCTACACTGGCTACCTGTTGAAAAGAGGATCCATTTTAAAGCTCTTTGTCTTGCTTTTAAAATTCTGAAACTTTCCTCCCCACCAATGCTATGTCCACTGCTCTCACCCTACGTCCCTCGGCGCTCCCTTCGGTCAGAAGGTCAGAACTTGGTCACTATCCCCCGCATCAAGTTAAGCAGAATGGGCGGCCGCTCGTTTGGATACCTAGCCGCCAAACTTTGGAATGGACTCCCAGCCCAAATCCGCGCAATGAATGACCTGCTATCCTTTCGCAAAGCCATAAAAACCCACCTTTTTAACTAGTTACGTTATGTACACTTCTGGACCTCCCATAATTCCATCTCGCTGTCCCCTGGACATGGGCAGCTAGCGCCGGGACGCCCCTTGGCTGGGGCAGCCGTGCGCTATACAAACACCTCTAACATAACATAACATAACATTAGGCTTAGGTCAGGTACACCGGGGTAGGCGTATCTTAGAAGCACCAGTTGAGTTTGTTAGTCAATGTTTTTATGTATGTAAATATTTTATCCGTTTTAAAGTATCATATGGCTAAGAAACCATATCACTGCTTTTACAGTATTATTTTAGAATACTCCTTTTACTGTATGCACTTTACTTCATGATAAGTATTGCAATTGTGGCAATTCATTTCTCTTGCATGAGAAAGAAGACTGCTCAATAAAATAACACCTTTTATTGAAAACGCCTGTTTTGTATTTTTCTGCACTCTAGTGGAACTAAGCATGCACGATTGACTGAGTGAAATAGATGTCTATTGTTTTCACACGACTCTGGAGATTCACTCCTTATTCTGGGGGAGCAAAGTTGTCATGTTGTATGGTTGTCAGAAGCTAATCCCTTCTTGTCTAAATCAGGGAAGTTAACCCCTCCCTATTCATTCGAGAAAGTTTCTAGTGACCTCTGAGCTAGCTGGCAAAAACTGATTAAGTCTAACATAATCAGTAGAGACCTAGATGACCTCAGTCCTACGTCTACACTGCTGTTTATGTTATTCCAATGCGCAGAGCCTATTGGGAATATAGGAACTACACTACAGGGGGCCTAGGTGCATCTAGGAATGTAAACCTTAAGTCGTACTCGTAACTGTTTAAAAGGGCATTTAACTCACAGCCATTAGGAAAATGCCGGGGCACAAATGACAGTTAAAATCACCAAGCAGAAAAAAGGTTTGACTGTGGAAAATCATCACCCTGTAACGATTCCAGAAGGCCCGATAACTCCATCAAACTTGAGGGGCCATGAATCTTATTTTTTGTGTTATAAACATGTATTTATGTAAACTGCACTATTCTCCCCACTTCTATCTTTAGGCCTTGTGCCACTCTAGAATTCCAATACAGCAATTTCATAGATGCACCGAGGTCAAGTGCAATAAAAATAATTAGACTCCCTTTTGCATGGCCAGAGGGTGAACCTTCTACTGGGAGAAAAAAAGTCTTGTAACCTTCCAGGAAAAAAATATTTTTCAGCTTCCAGCTACTTCTCCGGCGCAAGTACAGGTGCAGGGAGACCGACTGAGTCCCTAGATAGTCTCCTCTCAGCTTTGTCAATCTCCTTTGAGATGGCTCCCACTGCTTTTGCCAAAAAGGAGTCTATAGTAGCCAGCTTATTGCTATTAGGATGGTTAGTGTGCACAGCCTTTCTCTTCCCCATAGTTAGTTAAGACAGGAGATTCCTGATGTTATGATATTATAATTGGCCTTCGCCCCAAAACAATGTACACCAGTGCTTTAAATGGGCAAAAATAAGTGCAGGTACTCATCAAAAGGAGGGATAGACTGGGGGTGGAGTTTGGGGTGGAGTTTGGGGCGGGCATAAGGGAGCCGCTAAAGGCGGAACAAGAGGCAGGGCTACGTTTTTTACCTTTTCGAGTTTTTTATGCAAGAAATCTGTATGCATTGGTAGAAAATCAGATGTATCTTTCCATTAGTTTTATACACTAATAACCATTTATATAGCACTTACCAATCAGTGTATATTACCACCCAAAGTAACCCTTTTTCCTCAACCTTAAAAAATTAAATGATTATGGAAAAACCAGTAAGGTTCTATATATGTGCCTTGTTGTTGAATACAGGTCATTGCTGTAGCGGTAGAATTAACTAAGATTTATGCCAAGGATGTTAACTTGTGACCTACAGGGAAGACATGGATCTATGCAACAAAAGCATTATCCCACGTAGCTATCTACATAAATAAAAACCTAAAAAATGTCTGATCTACATGTTGCATGCTGATTTTTTTTCCCAGTAGGCACAATGACCCTCTATGCAATTTTATAGTGAGTGCATACCCACCAGTTACTCATTTTATTGCTCCTCATGGTGTCCCAATCTTTCTTACTTATGATAGAGGCCCCTGCTCACAGGCAACAGAAACTTGAAAAAATGCTTCTATGTGTTTTGTAGATGCGCAATATCAAGTATTTGACTTTTACATAGTGCTCAACACCTGTCTTGTGATAGGTGTACTGGCGAATTTGCGTAAAAGAGTCTAATGGGAGCAGTTTACATATAGCGATTTCTGTTATTGAAGCGTCATTGCAGCCCTGTGTTACTGTGAACAGTGCCTCTCACACCTTCGCCCATTAGGTTTTATAGCCACCTCTCAGCACCCGCTGTGGAAGAACAAAGGATAAACTAACCTCTCTGCAGCCGCACCTCTGCTCTGATGGCTTCCAGAGCAGTACAGGGATATGAATGTGTATTGGCGTCAAGAGCAGCTGTCTTTTGGCCCAGTCCGGGCTCCCATGATGACTAATAGCTGCTGCCGAGGTGATCGATGAACCGAGTGACATTGGCGTCAAAGGCAGCCCCTCGTGAGTACCAGTACTGTCCTTGATCGAGGAAAAGTGCCGGTACTCAATGGGAGAAAATGAAAAAGTGCTGGTACTGAGTACCGGTGAGTACCGGCCCATTTCAAGCACTGGTGTACACCAAACTTACGGAGTACCAGAATTACACTTACCAGCCACATCCCTGTAGTAACTTCTCTGCTGTGCCCCTAGGATACTGTATCCCGCAAACTGGAGCCACCTCGTAGATGACCAGCCAAGAATGTAGGGCCAGCCCAGCCTCGTTTGCCGCGGACGGGCGCAGATTGGCCCACCCTTTGCCTGAGCTTCACCCGAGTGTGGCCAGGGCGCAGACAGGTTACGCCCCAGCCAGTCTTGCGCTGCGGGAGACTGAGGCCGGTTTTATGCGCCTAATGGCGCAACGTGAAACGGTGGCGGCGAGCAAGCTGCCTGCCAGGGCTTTGAGTTCCTGCCCCCTCCTGCTGCCAAAGGTCCAAACAAACATTCAGTTTAGCTACTTTTTGCCACTTCAGTAAGCCCATGGATTCATACTGCACTGGCAGATCTTGTTTGTGCATTGTCACACAGCGCTAGGAAAAGCACAATTGGAGAGTGGTGGTTGTGAAGGGAACTAGTTTCCTGTGTGAAGGCAGTGTTAAATCAGTTGTACAAAAGATGTGTGTGACTGGGCTTAGGTTTGTGCGCGTTTAGTTGTGTGCATATGTTTTGGCAAGTCTGTTTGTGTTTAGGGGTCGAGGGAGCAAATGTGTAGGGTTGGTCCATTCAGAACAGCAAGTCTCTTCCAGTCCAGTAGAAGGCAGCATTATATGTGCTGTTGATAAGGCATGGATAAAGCAGACGAGAGAGAAATGTGAAAGAAGCCGGCACAGAGGGGGTGTGCAAGAAATGTGTTTAGCTGAGATACGCACTGCCAATGAGTTAGCCCTTGGCGTAATGGTAAATAAGCTTTATGAAGATCTGCCTTGAGGGGTGTATGAAGGATTGGGCAGTGACTGAGCAGAACACGCTTAAAGTTGTTGGCAACAAGCATGAGAAATGGAGAGGGATTGTTGTTGTGACAATGAAATTGCCAGTGGCGTAGCCCATACATGCCAACATTTCAGAAGAGCAAAGTGGGGGATTTAAAAAAAAGAAATCGGGAGAATGAGGCCGTGAATCGGGTTACTGTCATGTATGGGCTTTGGAAGTGGCTGCTGCAGGGCCGGACATTTGAAACGCAAACGCACGTTCTTTTCTTACCTTTTAGAAGCATGGAGCGCAATGGCAGGCAGAGAGGTTGATGCAAGTGTTGTGCACTGGCCTGGCAGGATGCTGGCAGTGCATGCACCACACCCAACCCACCCTCACCACCCTCTACCCCCCTGTGGCAGCCCGGGCTGAAAAAGCTTCCCTTGCGCACACACAGATGCCCCCCTCCATCCAGTACTTCACAGGTCTTTATAAGACCACTCCCTTGTTAATGATGCTTTGTTGGTTTTTCACCCCTTCTATCGCCACTCTGACTATTGCTGGAAGAATTAGCACTTTCCACTATACCAAACCCTGTCAGCTGAAACCCCGAGGAATCGGGTGTTTGCTTGCAGGAATCGGGAAGCGGGAGACTAGCCTTCAAATCGCTAGCCTCACGCCTGAATCGGGAGGGTTGGCATGTCTGGCGTAGCCTTAGGTGTTTCGTTTGTGGTGATGTGAACATGAAGGAATGGTAGAATTGGCCTTGTTCAAGCTCAGCGCACAAATGTATTGATCAGAAGATTAACTGTATTAACATGATACAGATTTTCCCCCTTACTACAGTTCGACTCCAGTATAACGAACTATCAATACCAAAACAAACAGATTTTAAATTCCGGATTTCAATGCGTTGACCTTCAAAACGGGTCAGGGAGCCAATCCATTAATTCTCATGGTGTGCCTGCAAATCTGGATTTGATTTTGCATTGGGTGTTTCCATTAAGTATATTCTCAGACTCTTAAAGCATTGCAACACATACATTAAGCAAATGAGAAAGGGAATAGATCTCTGCGTGGCTTTCATTTTAGAACAATCAACAATGTCTCAACAGGCTGCATCCAAAAAGGCTAGTATGTAGCCACCATTATGTGTCCAGGGACAATAACCTTTTATGTTCGGTTAAAATCTTGCAAAGTATCCACTAACTGTGCTGCTTTTTAACATTTTGGGTCATTAATATGAAAATTGTGTACTGCATAAAGAATGGAACAATTGCGTTGGCTAGCAACTCAGTAAAATTTGAAAGATTTTTTGGGAGAACAATACATTAGGGTCCCTGACAAAGAACGATTTTTAGACATTTTAATAGAGAAAACGCCACCCTCAGCCGACGCCTGGCCCTCAAATTTCTTTATGGAACATCGAAATTTCGAGCGGTAAATGATTACAATGCCACCTCCTAGGCAGACGACACAATCCAAGTGGGAGATGGTGTAAATCTCTGCAATGGCCAGTGCTATATCTGGTCCCGAATGGTTGTTTAACCATATTTCTGTAAGAAACATCACGTCCCATATGTTGTTACTTAAAAAATTCATGATGACAATTATATTTTTAGCAGAGATCTTGCATTAATTAGACAAGCTTTAAATGTTAAATTTTTGTCAGAAGACTCTGGAAAGTTTATTTCCATTTTACTACATGAAACCTCTTTGAACCCCGTACCCCCCCCATCTGAAGATGAATCCACCTTTTTTACATTCATAGTAAGCCTAGGAGGAGTTTGCATTGCCACGCTACATGGAACTACGTGAAGCAGTAAAAAAAAGTCTGCAATGCTACGCGGAGTTCCGCGAGCATGCGGAGTTGCTTGTTTCGCATGCTCGCACATGCTCATGAGGCGTATATGACGTTCGCCAACAAGGATTGCGTGTTCGTGGGGAAATATCGCTCGAACTTCACCACGCAGTCGCCAATGATCACGGCCATCTTGTTTCTCTACTCTTTGTTAAGGTTCTGGGGCCTGTTTTTGAATCCTCTCAAATAGTTTTAATCCTTTGTTTCTAAAACTTTTTTTCTGATCTTTATTTATTATCTATCCTTCTCTCTTCCTAAGGGTATATTTTGCGTTTTATTTCTACTTTTACTGCGTTTTTGTACTGCTTTACTATTACTTGCTTTTTTTTTTTACTTCCCTACTGACGTTATTTTTTACTTCTACCTTTTCTTTTCTACCCCATCCCCTCCAGAACAATGGCTAAGGGTAAGAGTGCGACCAGAAGCCGCCTCCCTGCGGAAGGCAGCACCCAGAAGGGGTGCAGGCTCAGGCCTTATTCTCAGAGGTGGAGGTGGTCGCTCTAGTTTTTTTCGTGCAGCGCCACCTCCCCTTAACCTTGGCAGCAGGCGGCAGGCCTGGTTCCAGCTATGGGATCCAGGAGCGCCACCGCCGGTGGGCGAGGGTGCGCCGGGCAGTGTTTCGCTGCTCTGAGGTCCGCCGCACCCACAACCAGCTGACGCACCGGTGGTTTGACATCCTGGACCAGGACCAGGACTTGCTGCACCTGCTAGGTGTTGAGGTTGTGGGGCTTGGTGAGTAACTAATTTATTACTATTGTGTCTTCTGTTCTGTGTTATTGCAAACATTATTTTTTTTCCCAAACAGCAATAATGCTGCTGCTTACATGCTGGTAAGTCAAGTTTAAAAATCTCATATTATGCGATTGGTATTTTTCTAGACAGGTGAAAGACGCTACTAATCTTGTTTGCAAGTTTGCGCTCACTTGGGCTAATTATGTAAGAGAGGTTAGAGAGCTTAAGTTAGGTAATGCTGAGAGACTCCTTTCCTTTGCCCTGTCACTAAGATAGTGATGGTAAGTAGTTATTATAGCTAGTTACTTAGAATTAGTTGGTGATTTTTTAGCGGTCCGTTTGACGCGTGCTGCTGACTCCAGTCCTTAGTAGAACCTATGGTAGTTTGTTAGTGAGTGAATAATATAGCAACTCAGCACATCAGCAACCAACCAACAATTTGGTGAGAATATGCATGCCTCCATCTATGCATTTTTGAGGACTAAAATAAATGGAAATGCAGACTTAGTGAACAATTGGCCCGTCAAAGGGGGTTGATTCACTGATGATTGCGAATGAGATCAGAACATAGAAGAAACAAATATAATTTTTGGCAATTCATTCCAAAGTCTTTGGAATAGGTGGGCTAGGTGGTACTTAGGTTTAGGATTTTGGAATCAGAATGGAACACTGGAATAATAAAGCAATAGGACGGTCCGCAACTGCAATACCACTAGTTATCTGATTAGATAGCTCAATTTTATTCCAATGGTCACCCTGTCAAAAAATCTTTTTGGAGCGTTTTTTAAAATATCTAATATTTGTTTCACACCAATCAATTTTTGTCTCTTTATTATGTCTTGCATGATCAGCATCCAGGTGCAAGAAGACGACGGGTTCTGCTGAGGTGGGCGCTGGAGGTGCCTCCCAGGGCCAGGAGCACAGCCCTACAAATGGCTCTGCTGCTGGACCAAGTAAGTCCTCCAGTTGTTAATATTATTCATTATATTTCCCTAACTTTTACTGCACCTTATTTTTTTGAACTATTATTTCCATTTCCTAATTCAAACTTTTTCCAAATCTTCTTTTATTTATCTGTTTCTAAATTTGTGTTATCCCTGCATTACCTACCTGGCTACTTAGTCGTTATATTTCTCTATTGCAACTTTTTTTTTACATTAATCTAACCGCCTCTGATCTGTACTACTATTAGTCTGTTGGTAGCTTGCTTTCTCATTTATTCTGGTTTTTCAGTCAGCTTACCCTCTCCCCTTATATTTTGTGGACTGCCTAGTGTTGGTACTACTGTAAGACTCAGAGAACACATTGGTCCTTTACAGAGAAGAGTGCTACTACTCTGCTGTGCAGATTGCATGCCCAACTAAGGTATTCTACGCATGTTTGTTGAGATTAGAAGGCTTTCTTTTACTTTCTTTTTCATGCTCAATCAGTAAATAAAATTATGGTCACGTTGGACACCCCAAAGTGGTGTATTTTTACTTTTTCTCATCTAGCCCTAATACTATTATTATTATTAGCAGCCGTTGTTTGTGAACAACCGATTGCCATGCACCATGGCTGCAAGGAAGTATGAGGAGCAGGAGGGCCCAATTATATTTCCCAGCAGAGAGAGAGGACTCGAGACTCGAGATACCTCATGTTCAATTGTCCGCCCAGTTGGCCACTCTTTTTCGTTTTAAAAAGTTTTCAAACTCAGATTCACCAATAGCTCTAGCCACTGAGTCCAATCCTTTGGGGTGTCCTCTGCTTGGGAGGCTTTTTGAAAATTGCCACCAACAAAATGCCCAACCAGATATTTTATTATTTTTGATAGGGTAGGACATACTACTGTGTACTCGAATCTCATACCCGATTTGTAGGGGTGGGTGTAGTGGGGCTACGTGGAGTGCCACGGAGATGGAACCAATCTACGCGCACTCCGCGTAGCTCTGCTACACACCACCCGCCTCTCGCCCGCACTATTAAAATGAATTCTTCTTCTTCTTGAAAACTGCGCATGCGCGGGCGCCCGCACAGTTTTCCAGAAGAAGGCGCGATGGAGAAGGAGGGAAGCCTGTGGATGCCGCAGATAAGGTAAGGTGTTTTAAATTCTTATTTATAATCTTTTAATAGGGTGGGGCGGGAGGCGGGCGGAAGGCCAACTCCGCTCCACCCGAGTGTGCAAAGATTTGCCTGTTCCGCCTACTTCATGGAACAGGCAAAATTCCGCAAATTCCGTGGGTGGAACGGAGTTGTCTGCCTACCCCTACCGATTTGTACTACTGATGTGTGTGGTGTATGTATGTATTGTATTTTCAATCTTGCTAGTGAAAAAAATTAATAGAGAGGCGTATAAGGCATCTAAAAATGTGTAATGTTTTTTCTACGTGTACTGACCTCCAGTGCGGGGGCCAGCGGGAAAGGCAACGCCAGCCAGGATCGAGCAGATGAAACAGCTGCAGCTGTGGCTGAGCCGGCAGTAGTGGCGGCCGGTGGTAAGTTATATACTCCTTACTTATTGACAATACACACTCGATGCAAGGGTGTTCACTGTACTGTTGAGAGAGACTAAGTTGCTGTGAAAAAGGGTTGAAGAAGACACCCTTTATTTACCATTAGCATTAGCGGCGGGAGTTGATAACTAATGGCCTCTTCTATCTGACTTCAACTCAGCTCGGAAAGTTTTATGAAGAAGACTAAGAGTCAGACGACCTTGATGAATGGGTGGAACGAAAAGGGGAAAAGGTGGAAGGACAGGTGACATGTAATATATGACTGGCAGAGAAGGATGCATGGGAGAAGGAAGGGCCCAGGATGCATAGGTGGCTGATAGGATGCATGGGTGGTTGAAGGATGGGTGAAAGGTGAAAGAAAGGATGCCTGCCTAGGTGGGGGAAACTGTATGGGTGATAGAAATCCTCCGGGGGTTTGATTGGTCAAACTCAAAGGCAAGCAAGGACGCATGGGTGATGGTTTAAAAATATATTACAAATTTATGTTGTTGGTGATAGGTTTGTTGAGAGATTAAGAAGATTGATAGCCATGTATACTTTGAATGAATAGATACCTGGATGGTATTCAATCATAGCATAGGTGGAGACTGTCACTAGATAAAAAGGATGTAAAAGAAAAATAAACTGTGCCAGAGTAGCAACGCTAAGGGTGAAAATAAGAATAAGCTTTGAATAAACAAAATAATGCTAGAAGAGCAACACAATGATGAATGGAAAAATTGCTGTGAAGAAACAAGGACTGTTTTGATTCACAATTATAGATCAGAATACTCCCTTGACTCACAGTAGTGTGCAATCACAACATATATATTGTATATGTATGTACCTATACCCACCCATTATCAATCGCTTCCCTCTGACTCTAAGCCCCCCTCCCTACCTATTTCATTTCGACCGTGTCAGCCATGGGTCGCCTATCGGCTGCATGGTTACACAATCAATCAATAGTACCTTACGTCGTCCCATATATAATCATTCAGATCAGATATCATCTGCCTTTTTGTAGTAGTCAGGTTGAAAGTGAAATTGAGCAGTTGCCATTGATGTAACAGAGAATGGGCATAATAGAAAAATAAGAGCATTGTGTAGTTGTAGACTACAGCTGACCCACCTGCAGACAGTAGTAAATAACGTGAGTCTGCAACACAAGTCTGCCTGTCTAGGGCGCAAGCTGACTGAGATGGCATGCCTACTAGGTTAATTTAGCTAAACAAGAGAGAGAAGAAGAAGCTTTGTCTACTCCACAGTGCCTAGGAATGCCTGAAACTCCCATAAATGTTAGAGGACGAGGAAGTGGGAGAGTTCCATAAATGTAATGTACTGTGCTTGCTGGTGCTACTGTGCCACGATAGTGTATAATACATTTTGTGTTACTGTTTTGCTAAGAGTATTGGATCTTGATATAGCTTCTCCTTCCCATCCGAAACAACCAAACAGGAAGGAGTTAGCAGCCTTGGCCTGGCAACGGAAGCTGGAGGCCATCCATGTGGAATATCGGCAGCTGGTGGTTCTGGCGGAGGCAGCAGCAGCTGTAGCCTCCTCCAATGCCCTGGGCCTCAGCCAGCCCCCCCCCCAAGTGCCTCCAGTGGTACAGCGCCGTGGTCTGGCAGCCACCTGCCGCACTTCTTTAAACACTGCTGCTCACCCCTGTTCATGCAACTGCAAGATATTTAAGCGCTGCATGCTCCTCCAGATGGGACGCCTAGAGAAGCGGATAAACACCCTGGAGAGCAAGTTTTGGTGAGCCGCTACAACTCCATCGCCTTGCCCCTTTTTAATCTTTTTTTTGGTAGGTGGGAATTGGGCGTTGGGGAAAAGTTGGGGTTTATGGACATGGACATTGGAATCTCATGATGGACATTGGTTGGGGTTAGGGAGAGGGGGGGTCAGGTGTTGTGTTTTTTTCCATTAGTTAGAGGAATACAATATTTATAGTTTACACATGATGTAAATGTTTTTGTGGGGGTGTTACTCTTTCACTTCACACAGTTTATTTTGCTGCAGCAAGGCCTCAGCCAGTTTTTGATTGAAATAATCTGCGGATAGTGTAACACAACAACAGATAGATGCGGCTACCTCACTTATGACTTGTCCTACTAGTACTGTCAGTCTCTCCTCCTAGTCTATGCAGCCTTCAACTAAAACCCCTATGGACTCAGAAGGGTGTGGGTGCGTGAATTAATTAATTAATTTACATAGTATTATGCCTCCTCAAACTTCATCTCTTACCTATGATTGACGTTTATTTATAATTAGGCGAAGCGATGGTTGCATGGTGATGGTTTAGTTTCCCCAGGTGCTATGGTGGTGATAGTAGTAGTAGACACGGACAGTGGCATTTGCAAAAAAAGAAAATGAGGCAGTCAGTCACCTGAGGGATACTCGAGAACGAGTAGTAGAAGTACAGTACACAAGAAGACTGGCAAACAAGAAACCATGATGATGATGATAAGCAATGCTAAAGTCAAAGAAACCAGAATGCCTGGAGGGCTAGCTTAGTACAAGTTTAAACTGAAGTCGAGCTATGATGATGAAGCGGACAAGCAGCTTCGTAACCTTTAGTGCTAGAACCAGGATAATTGATGACTCAATGCTGGCAAACAATTATATTATTATGATGGATTATGTGGTGTTCCTCTGGAAAAAAAAAATAATATTTAATATTGTGCATGGGTGGGCAAATTTAATATTGCCAGTGTGGGCTAAAGTATATATACTTAGGGCAGATGAAGATCCTTGCCCTGCCTTGAGTTAGTGTTGCTTTCACCACAACAGTCCCAGCAAGTGTGTGATCAATAATTGATGAATGGTTGGGAAAGGGGGATTCGAGGGAAAGGTTTGACAAAGACAAACACTACACGTGGACAACACACAATCTTGGCAGCCGACCATCATAAATCTGTTAAGAGAGAAAAAGGAAATGCATGCATGATGAGGACTTGATGAGTAGTACTAGACTATTAGTACAGGGCAGCATTATATCAATTATTATCATGCAATTGCCTTGCCTGTCTGCACTCAGAGAGACCCAAGTTACTTCCATTTTATGTTCTGTTGTACCAGGCTTCCTTTGAAAGCTAGCAAAGAAAATAAAAATATGTATCTGTAGGAGTCAAATATAAGCAAACATAAACAACAACACACACAGTTGTAATGATTGAAAAGAAAATATGAATCAAATGAAATGATACTATAATTATTGTCAAATTGGGAGTTGCATTTCGGCATTCCTCTTGGTGTGTCCTTGTACTGCCCGTGGATGCGGCTTGGTAAGGTGTTAGTTGTTTTTCCCAGTATAACGCAGGGTAAAGGCCGGCCTGTAGATGGAAAAACAAAAAGGATATTGGAAAATCAAGGAGAAAAGTAAAGTTAAACTTTCATAGGTGGCATGGCTAAATCATGTCTGTTTCTATCAGTTACCTCCAACAACAGGAGCAGGCCCGCCCACTCAACCTCCACTTAGCTAAGATTTTGAGCCAGACAGCACTGAGCACACATACACACACACAGCAACATAGAATTTTCCAAATTAAGTAACAAAATCAATGCATCACTGTCAGTCCCTCCACCACACTCGTCTACACTACTACACAGACATGTAGGTCAGGTGTTGTTGTTTACCTTTTAGGCCACTCCATGACACGCCCGAGTTATTCCATCAATCATCTCCGATCCTACTGACTGACTGCGAGTATGGTGTGGTCATGGTGTCCAACTCTATAGTGTCCCGAGTGAGTCCAGACTCCATAATCAAAAATGCAATGGATTAGCCTGCAGTAGCACAATTTTTTTATTGAACATGAAGGGAAACATTGGCTTGAGTCAATTTTTTGTGTGTAGATTACACACTAGTAGACATCATGCACAACACAAACAACAATCACTCAGCGTCAGCATGCAATACATGACATAATTTACCTGTTCTTCAGGAGCAGTCCCTCTGGGCTCCGAAAGGAGGATAGATATGTAGTCAGGTTTGGAGGTACTCAAGGCAGGCACACATTTCACATTTGTTGTACTGTTTGCAATTGCAGGAAATGGAATTAGGGTGAGTCAGACTCGGAGGAGTTGACATACTTCCGCACTGACTGCACACAGTTGCAACTCCAATCTGGCAACAAAAGAGTGAGACGGTGGTGATGGATTTGTTGTGATTCGAACCAGAAAGACAGTGATACATACAAATAATAAAAGTTAACAATATTCCTTAGCTATATATTTTTGGGGGGCTTTTTGGGGGTTTCAAAGGAAGAAAGTAAGTAACTTGAAAGCTTAGTTGTCAGGGAGGTAGAGCTTGTCCTCAACTCTGGTGGTTCACTCAGACGTGGGTCACCTAACACACAACTTCCATGACCCGAGTTGCCATCATCATCTTCCTGCTGTGCTACTTCAGGTATGGTGTAATCCGGCAGCAAAAAGTGCTGATTCTTTTTGACCATTGTTAACCTCTCCATGTTTTGGGTCAAGAGACTGGTCCTTCTCATTGTCAGAACGGCACAAGCATCACTGAAAACACGCTCAGAAGAAACACTTGCGACAGGGCAAGTAAGATAGTTTATCGCAGCCTCCTGAGCACTGGCCATTGGCACCTTTTCACATACCAATATAGCAATGGGTTTTCATCAAAGTAGACCTCCGTTGGGTCATCCAGATAGGACTGGACCATCCGCTCAATGCTCATGGGTGCTCCACTTTGCTCGGCCTTTTTTTCCTTTGCCTCAGCGCTGGACTTGAGCCCTGCCTGTAGAAACCATTCCTCTGCCGAATTTCAGGCTGATGCTCCTGTTCTTGTTGTTGTTGTTCTTGGTGTTGTTTGTAGTTTTGGCTGTTGTGAGCCAGCTGCACTGCCCTCAGGCTTTGAATTTGAACTTGAAGGCTAACCTGCAGTACTTGTTGTGCCCTGGAGGAGCGGACCTCCAATTCCTGGCCGTTTATTTTCTAGCTGACTGGCTTGCACAGCTATCCAAGTTTTGTAGCTGGCAACATCCTGTCTGAAAAAGGAATGAAAGTGTGCAGTAATGGTTTGTACCGTGGATCAAGAATTGTGGCACAGATGCAATAGTTTGATGGCACAATGCCTCTTTGCACCCTTGTATTTTCGGATAAGCGAAGGGTTAAGCTCTCCACCAACTAATAGGTTTAATTTTTTCCTCCACACATTGCAGACACCCCCTTCAGCTGTTCCTGTAGCATGTGTAACAATGGGAAAGCTTATCCCATAGAACAGGCCTCCTTGCTGACTTCACGTGTGAAGACCTCAAAAGGAAGCAACATCTCTGTCAGGCATTTAACTAGGCCCCATCTCAATGATCATGCCTTTGAGGTTACGTGGTTTTCGACTATGCTTCGTATCTAGCCGCCATCTTGTGTTTAACCGCCATTTTGTGTTGCCTCACTCAGGCAGCACGGCGGACGTGGTGAACGTGATGTTTTTGACTTTTCAGCTGCTACGTGTCTCTCTCGTTAAAGAGTAACTCTTGCCCATGTTTACGAAACCGATGTCAGGGTTTGCCGAGTCTGTAAATGCATGTCTAGACTGATTAATCCATGTCTTACTCCACTGTTTGGGTCCCACCATTCTTCTCGACTTTATCTTGTTTAACTGACCTTCGCTATTCTCTTCGTGTGTTCTCTTGTTACATAAACTATCTTTTGAAGCATTCAAACATGTTCTACCACCTGTAAATTGAATTACGGGCACTAGTGTTGATTAACTTGAGGGGAGGAGAGCACACAGGGTCTGAAAGGAGGGTGTATTTTAGACATTCGATAGCTTGTTTTCAAACTATTCCTATTTGTCAGTTTTGTATGTTTTGGGAGTTGGCATTGTAAACCTGTGTACTATAGTAGATTGTGCGCCACGGAATAAAGTGGCAGTCTCCTGAGAACCTACCATTGGTGTACTTACAGGACAACTGTGCTTAGCTGCAGCTAATAAATCTGCTTTTCTGCGCCTAACAGAGTGTCACGTGTCTCTGTCTGCCAAGGCAGGTGAACCCGGAGATCTTAAACGTGCCCTGCTCCACCTGGCCCATAAGGTCAGGTTCTCCAATTGGCCGCCCAACGTGTGGGCGACTTCAGTGGTAGTAGTTTTGCCCAAGGGTCGTGAGGAGCTTCGCAAGAAAATTCCGGAGGATTTCGCGAACCAAGTGAGCGACCCCTGTATGTCGAAGTGGACCGAAGGTCTTTTGAAGCGCGGCTACTCCTTCCCGACGGCTGCTGATTACTGCTGCCCTGACTGTCGCCCTGCCTTGGCCCCCTGGTGATGATTAGTGTCGCGAGACGTTAGACGGACATCTGTTGGCGTGAGAAAACATTTAGTTAAGTATTTGTGGGTAGCGCCCACTTTTTGTTTTTGTTTTTTGTTATTCGATTAGTGCACTAACCGAAGCCAAGGGGTAAGTACTTTTGTGCTGTGAATATATTGTCTAAAATCCCTTGACGTTTGTAAGTAGTCCAGTTCGTTACAAAATGCCTGGATTTAGTAAGTTTAGGAAATGTTGTTGTTTTGGTTGTACTAGGGATTCCCGGCTAGAGGATTCTTGTCCGATTCCTCCGGTTGGAACTCCCTCTTACGAGCTCTATTCAAAACATGGTTTAGGTCCTATTGTTTTGAATGAAACATGGATTCGATATACCAAAAAAGATGGTAACTTACGGTGGCCACAAAATGGCACCTTTGAGCCTGATATACTAGATAATTTGGAAGCGATTTTATTTAAGAGAAAAGCCCGGCCGGCAATGTTTGACTCTTTCCGCCTCTGGCGTAAAGAAGCCAAACAGAAAGAAATTAAGCAAATGAAGAAAGATAAGAAAGAGCAGAATATGACGATTTTGCAGGCTGCCCAACAGGTTAAAAATGATGAAGCTGATCAGATGGTTGAGGTTTCAGAAAGACTGCATCGTATGGCAATAGACAGATGTTATCCTGTGTTACCTACTGCCTCAAAGAGTAAGGGTTCTGACGAAGATCCTTTCGTGTCCCATCTATTGACGTTACCTCCACCTTATGTGTTAGGTGCTAATGCACCTCCATTACAACCTGTTGCTAATCCAGCTGTTCTGGTTCCTGCACAATTGCCTCTTCCTGTGATTCCACCTCCACCCCCTTTGCCACCGACTTCTGTACCCCAATCTTCGGTGCCTCAGTCTCCTTTACCTTTACCTTCTTTTGCTACTGGTTCTTCTCCTGTTTTACAGAATACGTTGTCTCCTGTTCTAGTATCAGATTCCCCTACAGCTCGACAATGTTTAGTTGAAACTGTTTATGGTCTTTTGTCACCTTTTATTGGACCTCTTTTCTTTTCTCCTGCTTCATCTCGAAGACAATCTCCTAGCCAGATTCCAGATTTGGAAGAGTGGACTAAGTTAGATTCTCTTGCTCGTAATTGGATCATGAGTAGCCTGCAGTATAGTGTGCGTGATATTTTAGACACCTTTCTGCATTGGAACGCGCCTACGCAGAGGTATGTCTGTAATACTATGTGCAACACTCTTATTAAAGGGTGGGAAGATATGGATTTGGATTCACCACCTCAGGATTTATTCTAAATACGGGATCAATTTGATAAGGGACTTATTGTGGGTCCTGATGTAGAGCCTGCTGTTCAGAAGCTTGTTACTTTCAGATCTTCCTTTTTCTCTCAAAATTCACTTGAGCCTGATCCTGCGGCTCGTCGTAAAATGGCACAATATCCTAGGCGCGAAGTTCCTCCGATATGGACGGATGCGGTTCCACAGGCAGGTAATGTTGCAGGTGTCCCTGCTCATTTTCAGCGTATATGGGTACATGATCCTTGGAAAAAAACAGACGTGTTGGCACTTAAGCAGTCCTTACCAGACCCTCGTAAGAATCCCGCTGGGTATTATAAAGAATTGTCTCAGACTGTTAATGCATGTATTATGAATTTGGCAGATATTGATTTACTTATGGGAAATGTAGTCCTACAAGCTTTATGGGCTAAAATTCGTAGACAAGATCATGATCAAGCTTTGGGTGGTAATTGGGCTGCTATTACAGCCGCAGATGCAGGACAAATAGGTGGTGCCAAACCTGATGATCTGATTACGGAGTTGCCCGGTAGAATAATAGATCTTATGAAAACAATGATGCCTGCTGTACGCGTTAACTGGGATAAGTTAGCAGCGTGCAAACAAATGATTGATGAAAGCGTCTCCGATTGCTTTACTCGTTTCGAAGAGACTTTCATCAACCATTTTTTTTTTAAATATCTTTATTAATCGTTCAATATATTGTTACATCACTTAGGCATTTCTTAATGAGGAAGAATAAATCAGTTTAGCGTGTGCATTACAGGTGTGATCATTAACAGCAATTATTCTGAAGATTATAATCGCCACATAACTGAGCCGTTAGCATTAATGGGAGAAACCAACATTTATATCAATTAGCATTTCCTCGTAACATATCACTGCATGTGGCGTCTTCTATCTCACCAGAGTACCCGGGGCGCAATCTGTAGCTCGCTACTCACTGTGCACCCCTCGGTTCCACACTCAGTGTCACAGATTAATGTTTTCCTAACGGGAGACCTCTTTGGGTGGGCCAGTCTCTTCGCTCCATGTGGTGATGCTGCGATCTGAGAGTGCATCATGTCAGTTGTTTTACGTCAGCGGAGTAGTGTGGTATGCGTTGCCGTGCGTTATGTTCCTATTAGTGTGCCTGCGAATCTTGAAACTACAACGCTGTCAACTGGGGGGCAACAGTCTGTAAAACCAACCTCCGAACAAAGGAAGGAAGTAAATAATATCAGGGAGGGGGCAAAAACTAACACAAATGAAAGGGAGCACTGCGTTACGACTCTGGTCATCAGAGTCCCGTAGTCCGGTACCGTGTCTATGCGTGCCGTGGATGTTTCGCAATCGTGTACTGGAGTGCGTGGCTTGGTGGGTGAGTGGTGGGGTGTGGCTGTTGTCGGGGAGTCGCATTCCTGCATTGGCTAGGTCCGAGAGCGATCATTCCTGTGGGGTGGGGGGATGGCGGGGGGGAGGAGGGCAGGGCCAGGCAATGTCCTTGCGTCTTGTGATGTCCTTGCGTCTTGTGTGAGCTTCTCGCTATATGTTTTCTGCGTGTCTCTGCCCATCTGCGTCTCTCTAATTCCCAGGTGGGTCGCCTCTCTATATTTCTACCGAATGTACGTGTCAGGGCAATTCCCATGTCTATGTTATTCCCTGTTCTTGCCATGCTGTGCCGAAGGCCTGGAGGAGGTCGTCTCAGATCTGCGCGATCGTTATGGCTCGCAGTCCCGCTGTCTCCTCCCTGCGGAGTATCGTGCCTTCTGCTATTGCCCAATAGGTGAACGAGGCGCGCCAATGTTTCGTTTGTGGAGGATTCGCGTCCTTCCAATGTCGTGTTATGAGTCTTTTGGCGGCTACCAATCGCAGATCCCAGAACCTGGCATGAGCTTTATTTTGTTTCGACCTCTTGAACAGCCCCAGCAGACAAGTCTCCCATGCATGTCGAAGCTCTGCCCCTACACCTTTCGTTAGAAGTGTTGTCACGTCCTGCCAATACGTCTGCAGCCCGGGGCATGCCCACAGCATGTGCAGAAGATCAGCATTCAGCAACGAACAGCGCGGGCAGCCGGATGTATCCAGCGCAAAGTAACGGTTAATTTTGTCACGGGACAGGTAAGCTCTATGCATGATGTAGAATTGTATGATTTTGAATCTCGAGTTGCGTGGTATGTTACGTGGTCCTTCCAGGATCTGCTCCCATTCCTTGTCTGTCCAATCCCTCCCTCTGTCAACTGCCCATTTGTCCCTTAGTGGCTGGAGCGTGTATGCCGTGTGTAACTGTAGTGCCTGCGCCAGCCAATGTATCACGTGGGACCCATTTCCCATGATATGGAGGTACTGCATCAGTAGGTGTGTTTGTGGTTCCTCCGTCATGTCTCCCCATTGTTTCGTGCATTCCCGAATCATGGAGGCGTGCAGTAGGAACTGCCCCGCCGGTAAGTCGGTATCCGCAACCAGGCTCTCAAACAGGATCAGGGCGCCATCTTTGTATAGATCCGTCATCGTTTCTATCCCAGCTAGCCCCCATCTCTCCAGCATGGTCGCAGTGATCACGCCCCCGTCTCTGGGCATACCCTGCAACGGGAGCGCAGGAGCGTAGGGTGCGGCTGCCCGCGTGAGTCCCAGTGCACGTTTGTAGCATTTGAGTGCCACCGTCAGATGTAGCTGTGTTCCGCGGGTTGGTTTAGCTAGGGGATGGAACAGCGCAAGTGCACGGATGTGGGTCAGGGTCGGTGTCTCCGAGGCCGTATCAGCCAGGTTCCTCCCCGCGAGCCAGCCCACCACCCACTGCAGTTGCGCCGCAAGATAGTAAAGCTCCAGGTTAGGAACCGCCAATCCTCCCATGGTCACTGGGGCGTATAGCTTTTTCAGCGCCACTCTGGGTCTCCCGGTGTTCCAAATGAGTGCCCGGATCATGGTTTCTAGTTCTCTGAAGATCCGATTGGGAACATACACCGGTATGTTAGAGCAATAGTAAAGTAGCCTCGGGAGTGCTATCATCTTCGTCAGGGTGACTCGTGCTGGGACATTCAGTGGGCGCGTGCTCCAGAAAGCCATTTGGGCTCGTAGAGAGGAGATGGCCCTGACCAGGTTGCCTTCCAGCACATCCGCTGGGGACCGGTAGATGTGGATGCCCAGGTATTTGAAGGTGCCTGCGTGCCAGGTCAGTGTCATGCCACCCAGTCGCACCTCACACTCCTGCATGTCGGGGTGAAAGGGGTAGACCCCGGATTTCCCCCAATTAACTTTCAGTCCTGAATGGGTCGTGAACTCTCGCAGGGTGTCTGTGAGTTCTTGCGGTATCTGTGTGAGGTCCCTGACATAGAGGAGCAGGTCATCAGCATACAGCGAGACCGCGTGCGTTCTATCAATCAGTGGAATACCCCAATCCGCGCCCTGTCTCCCAGACTTTCATCAACCATAGTGGTCAAGATAGGAGTACTGAAGGTGGACAGCGATTATTTGTAGATACATTCGTTTTTAATTTACTTCCAGAATTATTGCATAAATTGAAACAATCTGAGAGTGCATGGGCTGTTTCTTCAACTTCCCAGATAATAGCTACTGCTCAATATTATGAGAATAGGGATAAGGAAGATAAGGAAAAAGCGGCGAAGAAGACTAAAGAATTAAAAACGAAGGTTCTTCTGCAACAGGCTTATCCTCCTCGTTCTGCTCAGCCCCAATTTCAACAGCCTCCACAGTTTCAGAAGCTGTTGCAAAAACCTGAATCTTCAGTTCTGCGATTTCCGTTGGGTCCTAATCAATGCACCTATTGTAAAGAGGAAGGTCATTTTAGGAATAGTTGTCCGGTTTTGTTGCAGCGTTATGGCGGATCATTAGCGCCACGGGGTCGTGGAGATTCTTGGTCAGGATCCAGAGGTAGAGGGCGTGGTGTGTCGTCTCAGGAACGACGTCCCTCTCCTCCTCAGGACTCTACATATTATTTTGATCAGCGGAATTCTCAGTCTGCACAATATTACAATGACGATTATTGCACAGATAGTGAGAATGCTGATTTCCTTACTTGCTAGGACAGCCATAGACAGAGTAAGGGAGTCGTATCAGTTCCAGTGGATCAGGATGGACCTTATGTAAATGTTGTAGCATTGGGTATTACAGAACCATTTCTTTTGGATACTGGTGCAATGAGAAGTTCTATTATGCATTCCAGACTCCCTGGGGCACCTTTGTCTGGCTTAACAAATGTTTCTGTGGGATTCTCTGGCGCCCCAGTTAGCAACCCGGTTTCTTGTCCTATGCCTATTTCCATTGGTCCGTACGATTTAGAAGCTCCACTTCTTTTGACGACGGGTTGCGGAGAGAATTTATTGGGTTTGGACTTATTGAAACGTCTGCATGCCACATTGTATTGCTGACCCTCTGGTGTACACCTTACTTTAGGTGATAAGTTGACTTCTTCGATGTACGTATCTAAAGACCAACTACCACTCAAACTGCATTCACTTCCTGCTACGCTTTGGGCTACGGGTCCGAATGATGTTGGTTTGCTTCAAGTTCCATCTTATGTGATTACTGTGAAGCCTGATGTTAAGTTACCACGTATTCCACAATATAAAATATCTAACGATGGTGAGAGAGCGTTGTTGGCTATTGTTCATGACTTGGTTCAGAAGGGTGTGGTCGAGGAGACCAGAGGA
This sequence comes from Lissotriton vulgaris, assembly GCF_964263255.1. NCBI lineage: Eukaryota > Metazoa > Chordata > Amphibia > Caudata > Salamandridae > Lissotriton > Lissotriton vulgaris. The sequence goes on from NC_141685.1 coordinate 1,390,316,023, forward strand.
AATGTTTGTAATAGTCCTGTTCTGCCTGTTCTTAAGCGTACTGATCCTTCTCAGCCACCTGTGTATCGTTTTGTGATAGACCTCCGAGAGGTCAACAAAATTGTTGTCCCTCAGTTTCCTGTTGTTCCAGATATTACCGCTTTGCTTACTATGATTCCTGCTTCAGCAGCTTGGTTTTCGGTTATTGATCTAAAAAATGCTTTCTTTAGCATTCCCATTGCTGAAGAAAGTAGGGATCTCTTTGGTTTCTCTCTCGGAGGCCGATGTTTTCGATTTAAACGTGCACCTCAAGGCTATTGTGAGAGTCCTTCCATCTATAGTCAAGCCTCGAAATCTCAGCTTGACACCTTTTCTTTGCCATCAGGTGCTACTCTTATCCAGTATATGGATGATTTGTTAGTGGCTGCCGATTCGGAAGATGTCTGTAAGAATGCGATTGTGTCACTTTTGCGACATTTGTCTGATCTACACCACAAAGTGTCCCTTTCTAAGTTGCAATATTGTCGCCAAGAGGTTACCTATTTAGGTCATCTCTTGTCGAAGGAGGGAAGGCGATTGACCCCAGAACGTATCCATGCAATTGCGCAAATGTCTGTACCATCCACACAAAGAGAGGTGCATGCTTTTAAGGCATTACCTCCTATTGTAGACAGTGGATTCTGAACTTTTCCTTACTAGCTAAACCCTTGTTGGCACTCACTTTGAAAGCTACACCCCAACCTCTTCCTTGGACTGATGAATGTCAAAAGAGTTTTTCTGACTTACGTACTGCTTTGTGTTCGGCTCCTGTGTTGGGTACTCCAGATTACAGTAAACCTCTTACTCTCTATATTCATGAAAGAGAATGTTGTGCATTATCAGTCTTGACACATCAATTTGGCCATGTGCCTATTTTTCGGCTACATTAGATCCAGTCGCTAAGGCATTACCCAGTTGTCTTAGAGCAACAGCGGCAGCAGCGATTTCCATTCGTAAATCTGCTGGATTGGTGTTGGATCATACTCTTAATGTTATGGGGCCACACGCAGTAGATACTCTCTTGAACAGGCGAAAACCCAGCACTTAACGAGTGCCCGTTTGTCTGGGTATGAGTTGACACTTTTAGCTAGTCACATACATATCCAGAGATGTAATGTTCTGAATCCAGCAACATTGTTGCCTGTTTTGGATGAGAAAAATGTATAAGATCAGCATGATTGTTTTCTTCGTACGGAAGAAGAAACTAAAGGTCGAATTGATTTGAAACATACACCACTTACGGATCCGGATGGGATCCTGTGGGTAGATGGGTCTTGTTTCAAGCTTCCTAATGGCGAGACGACAGCAGCTTATGCTGTTACAACTCTACATACAATAGTAGAAACTGCACGCATTTCACAGAATTCAGCGCAAGCTGCAGAGTTGATTGCGTTGACGAGAGCATGTGTGTTGGCGAAAGGGAAGAGAGTGACTGTTTATACAGATAGTCAATACGCTTTTGGCGTTGCCCATAGCTTCGGCCGCTTGTGGAGAGAAAGAGGATTCTTTACCTCCCACGGCACTAAAATACAGCATGGCCAGTTGGTGACTGACCTTCTTGAATCACTTGCTTTGCCTACTCAAATAGCGATTGTGAAGTGTAGTGCGCATAAAAAGATCACTGATGACGTGGGTCGAGGAAATGCATTTGCAGATGAAATAGCGAGGGAAATGGCACAAAATGTTGAAAGTTGCATGTATGTTGCAGGACTGGCAAGATGGGTCCCAGATGCTGGTATGTGTGAAGACACAGTAGAAAGCGTGCAAATGATTCAGAAGGAGGCAACTGAGAAAGAATTGAGTTAGTGGAGAGAGAGTACGGGAATGTTGGATACGATGGGATGTTGGACGGAATTGTCAGGGCATCAGCGATGGTTGTTATCAGATTCGTATGTGTTACCTGTAGTTACTATGGCTCATGGACCAGCCCATATTAATGTAAGGGGTATATGTAAACTCCTAGCTTCAGTATGGCAGAATGAAAGTATTCCTAAATGTGCAGAAAATGTAGTGAAGCATTGTATTGTTTGCTTGATGCATAATCCAGGAAAGGGAACTCCAACTCCAGCAGGTCACTTTGCTCCCCTTACGTATCCTTTTGAGGTACTCCAAATAGATTACATCCATATGGAACGTCTCAACAATCTTAAGTATGTCCTGGTGGTGGTTTGTGCCTTTTCCAGATGGATAGAGACTTACCCCCTAAAGGACAATACTGCTTTGACTACTGCCAAAGTCCTTCTGAAGGAATTCTTCCCGAGGTTTGGTTTGCCTCGCATTGTCTGGAGTGACAATGGGAGTGAATTTGTAGGTCAAATTATGCAGAAGGTGTGTGTGGGTCTTGGTATTAGACAGAAATTTCATGCGGCAAACCACCCTCAGTCAGCGGGTTTGGTAGAGTGTTACAATGGCACTCTCAAACTTAAGTTAGCAAAGATTCAGACCAGCACAGGCCTTTCCTGGCCTGATGCCTTGCCTTGCCTTTGGCACTTCTCTCAACAAGAACGACTGTCCATTCTCGTTTGGGGCTTAGCCCATACGAAATTGTTTTCGGACGCCCAGCCAATGTCTGGGGAGTCCCTCGACCCAAGAAGTATTCAGACATTCCGTATCCATTGTTGGTTGATTATTTGCACGACCTCACCACTAAATTGCATGTTATTCGTCAACAGGTCCAAAATGCTTTGCCGGAGGCCTCCTCAGATCCAGGACACTCCATCCAACCTGGGGACTGGGTTTGTCTGAAGAATTTCCAGAGGAAAAATAATCTGGAACCTCGTTGGGGGCCGCCGAGACAAGTTCTACTAACCACCCGTACAGCAGTGAAAGTCGTCGGAAAGAAAAACTGGATCCACGGCATGCACTTCAAAAGGGTATCATTACCTTTACCTTATGACCCGTGGGTCCAAGAAGGTGTTGGTGATATTGAATGTGAGAAAGTACCCAGATTTGTACCATTCAGCAGTGCATGCCTGGATTGGACTATTTCTGAGAGAGTACGACGACGTTTTGCAGGAAACTGTACCTTCACATCTACGAATAAACACATCAGATCCAGAGACTTTGTTTAAGGACCAAACGATACCTGGCAAGACACGGTACAACCTAAGAAAAAGGTTGCCTAAAGACCATTAAATTCTGTGTTTTATAATTTTGCCTTTGTTAAAAAGAAAAACATTGCTTTTCCATTATCCATCAAGTTGCAGGGTCACGGTAGGAGTCTTAGGCTGTGACCTAAATAGTGACTAGGTCAACAGGACTTGCAGTGTCATAGGACGGCTAACAATCACAGCCAAGTGATTAAGGAAGATTATCGTGAGCAACGCCTTTAGAGTAATGGATAGCGCAGGAAAAGGGGATGATATTAAGAATGAAAATAAATCATTATAAGAAATCATTATTCAGTCGTTGTGGCGCAGCATTATGTATTTCAGTATGATTATGTAGTTTATTAGCATGTGTAGGATGGATCGCACACAGTATACAGCTGGTACCTGTTCCTACTTCTACTTCTTTGATTTCCTCTACTACTATTTCTCCGCACAAATTTTACTCACTCCCAGAACATGAGCAGATGAGAAGAATGGAATATCTCAACAATTCATTTATCCAATTGTTACATCAGCATCAATTGGTAGTAAATACTACTGATTGTTGGGTTTGTGGGCTCATACCACATAATACAGAGAGAGGGATGCCGTATTTAGTCCTTCCATTTTCGTATGAAGGTTCTGCTTGGGCTTATCTGGCTATGTTTTCTAATACATACCAGAACCAACTCAGATATCCTCCTGGTGGGTCCTATAATGGTGGAGTGTATTTCAGTCACAGTTCTTTGATAAAGGGAATAGTGACCATGGCAAAAGTTGCTGATATTGTTAAAATTCCCAAGGATGAGAAGGGAGCATATGATGGATGGAACGTGACTCGTTATATCACTAGTCTTACTGACAAGGTTAAACAGAAGAGATTTGCACCAATAATTTGTGTTTACAAATAAATGGCCAGAATACCAAAATTAAGCAAGAAAGGAGAAACTGTTCCCACACATACGTTTATACACCCTTGATTTCTTCACCGTTAGTGCCATCTCAAGGTACATACTTTATCTGTCACGACAGAGGTTATACATGGCTTCCCACATATTTCTCGGGAGCATGTTATATAGCCTTTGTTCTTCCTCCGACATATACTGCTCCTGCAGATCACCATAGAAAAAGATTTGGTAGAGGGGTTATTGATGCGGAAGACACAGCCGGACAAGAGGGAGGAGATTTTCTGAAAGGGTTTCTTCCTTTTTGGGGTCCAATGGTTAATAGTAGAAACATCAGACGCCTAGTTCGTGTGGTCGATGCTACCATAAATGTAACTTCTGGAGCATTGAGTAATTTGACAGCTGAACTTCAGGTGGATCGCCTTATGACTTTGCAGAACCGAATGGTTCTAGACATTGTCCTTGCAGATAGAGGAGGAGTCTGTAAATTGTTTGGGTCTAGTTGCTGCGTTTACGTTCCTGATAATGCCCCTACAGTATACCAAGCCATTTTTAAGCTACATGTCATCTCCGAGTCCATTCATCAGGACACTGGAGATTGGTCTGTGATGGGATGGTTTTGGGGACTACTGTCCACATGGGGATGGAAAGTGTTAACTTTTCTTGGAGCAATTCTAGCGATCATCTTTTCTTGTTGTCTTTGTTTACAGTGTGGTCCAGCCATTTGCGGACTTTGTGCCACTGTGTGTGTTTCTAAGCCAGTAACACAGAAAACAGAGAATATTAGAATGATGTTGCAGCAACAACTCAATGACCTCATGACCATTGATATCGACTCAGACTAACGAGTCCTCTTCGTGCTTTGCCTGAGCTTGGCAAAGGGAGGGTCTGAGGTTAGGTGGTTTTTGACTCCGCTTCGTATCTAGCCGCCACCTTGTGTTTGACCACCATTTTGTGTTGCCTCACTCAGGCAGCACGGCGGACGTGGTGAACGCGATGTTTTTGCCTTTTCAGCTGCTACGTGTCTCTCTCGTTAAAGAGTAGCTCTTGCCCATGTTTACGAAACCGATGTCAGGGTTTGCCGAGTCTGTAAATCCATGTCTAGACTGATTAATCCAGGTCTTACTCCACTGTTTGGGTCCCACCATTCTTCTTGACTTTATCTTGCTTAACTGACCTTCGCTATTCTCTTTGTGTGTTCTCTTGTTACATAAACTATCTTTTGAAGCATTCAAACATGTTCTACCACCTGCAATTTGAATTACGGGCACTAGTGTTGATTAACTTGAGGGGAGGAGAGCACACAGAGTCTGAAAGGAGGGTGTATTTTAGACATTCGATAGCTTGTTTTCAAACTATTCCTATTTGTCATTTTTGTATGTTTTGGGAGTTGGCATTGTAAACCTGTATACTATAATAGATTGTGCGCCACGGAATGAAGTGGCAGTCTCCTGAAAACCTACCATTGGTGTACTTACAGGACAACTGTGCTTAGCTGCAGCTAATAAATCTGCTTTTCTACGCCTAACAGAGTGTCACGTGTCTCTGTCTGCCAAGGCAGGTGAACCCGGAGATCTTAGGCGTGCCCTGCGCCGCCTGGCCCATAAGGTCAGGTTCTCCACCTTTCACAGTAACATCCCCTCTTTGCATGACATATTCATTGTTTGGTCTGTACTGCTAAAACAGATGTTTAAGCATGTAATAAGTTGAGTTCCAACGTGTTGGCACCTCCTGGATGATTTCTTTAACTGGCATTCTATTATCATGTTGAATGATCCTCAGCTGCTTCCAGGCTTTAAAAGAATGGCTGAAATGTGTGCAGATTCTTCTGAAGGTGGTCAGTAATTTGCTGACTCAGTCTTCTTTTTTCATAAAAGTCTTGAACAATGATGTAATGCAGTGCACCAAACACAGGATCCTGAAATAGCCACCATCGGCCGTGGCCACTGTCTGTGGTAACAGAACCAATGTTAAGCCCTCTTGGTGGCAGCCATTCAAAGACCTTGCTGTCAAAGTCTTCCAAAATGTTTGCAGTAGTATGAGATTTCTCCATGGCAAACATGGCTACAGTTGCATGTTTCTCAGTGGCATTAAAACTCTCAGCAGTGTCAACACCTGCAGATATCTTTTCTCTAACCTCCTTCAAAAGAGGTCCAGTGTGCAGTGATGCACATGTAATCAGTGGCTTGGCAACTGGCCCACATGTATGTTGTCAAGTGGATAGTGTGAACAGCACTCTGCTGCAAAGCTTGTCCAAGCAATTCCAGCACGTTGTGATGTAGTGCTGGAACAGCAACTCTGGCGAAATAGGACTGACTGGGAACCTTCCATTTCGGGCAGATGGCTGCCTCAAATTCAAGAAAACCCACACCTTCCACAAAAGAAAAAGGGAGGAGGTCCAGCGTTAACATTTTAGCCAGCTTCACATTGTACAAACGTGCCGTTGGGTGGTTGCATTCATACTGCCCCTCTGACCTAAACATGCTGAGAATGGTAGCCTGGATTTTTTTCTTTTCTTGTGCCACTGTTGCAGGTGACTTCTTGACACCAGATGTTATGCTCAATGCACATTTTTTAGTTGTGGTACTCTTTCGGCTTGGACCCCTTAGTGCCTCAGCCTGACTTGTGCCATTGCGATGTTGCTGATGATGATGTGGGCGGTACCACTGCACTGCTGGGTACAGCGCTGCTTTGCGTAACAGAGAAAATGTCTCCCTCTTGTACACCTTCCACCGTGATCGGTTCTTCTTCTTCATCTCCTCCACCAACAACAGGTACAGTTGTTTGGCCGCTAAGGTGCGCCTCCCACTGTATCAAGTGGTGTTTTCTCAGATGGGTTGTTTGGCCTCCGGTAACATAGTTTGTACCAAGCTTACCCAGACTAACACCTTGTCCACAATTGGAGCATAAAGCAATATTCACCTCCTTCTTGCAAACCGAAAAAAAGTCCCAAACTGGGAGTGGATTTTTTGGGCGCTGCTGGTGTCACTTGCAATTTCGGATGAACTTATAGGTGGGTGAGACGTTTAACTCTCTGCAGTACCTACTTCTACTGAGGTGGATGTAGGTCGCTGCTGGCGAAATATGGAAGCTGGAGGTGGTGTTGGTGGTACCATCTGTGTTGGTGGTATCCGTGCCACATTCCTCACAGTAATTTGGGATGGGGTAATGTCGGTCTCCATTGGGGCAGGACTAATGTCCATGATGACTGGCTCGTCATCATCCTCCTCTTCTACATCTACCTTCATAACTCTAATGCGTTCTGGAACCTTCCTTTTCCCTAGCCTTGTCTCGTGGCGTGTCTCACTCTCAGACTGAGATGGCTTCCAAGTGGCGTCTAGATCATCAGAAGGGGGACTTGCAGAAGAAGTTGATGGGCTAATCCTCCTTTTCCTTGCTGGGGATCTGGAAGACAATGGAGCTTCTGAAAGAGTGGTTTGCTCTTCTTCCTCTATAGGAAGCTCAATCTCCTGAACTGCTCCTACTTCGGGAAGAACAACTACTATTGTGCCGTTGTTGCCCACTTATCTGAGTTTCCTGCATTGATTGTGCAGTACTTTGCGATAACGATAAGTCAATTTAAACATCACTACTCGTCGGCGTTGGACTCGTGATTAGACTGGCTGCCTCTGAGACAGATATGGGTTTGGGCCTAGGTTGGTGACGTGGGTCTACTGATGTGGGGGTGCTGCTCCCAGCTTGCTCTCCGGACACAGCTGCAGCAGGCGCAATTTTTGGTTGCCCAAAAAGGTCTTGGGCGACATACCGGTCTTGGTAAGTGGCAGTGCCTTCTTCTCACTGGCAACTTTCTTGGTACTAGACCCGGTATCCTTCTTTGGGGCCATCTTGAATATATCAGCAGCACGCAGGGGCACAAGTTGAAGAGATGCCTGTGATCACATGTCACGTGACGTCGTGCGCAGCAGTACTTCTGTCTGGCAGTACAATGGGTGATGTAGTCTCCTCCTCTTTTGTACACCTCAAAGCAAAGAAGCAAGAAGAACATCAGTGGAACGTGGCATTCTACTACTAGTACAAACAAACAAATATAATAAGTGTTATTAATATTATTAAATGTATTACCTCATTTATTTAAAAAAACATAACAATACAGTGTAGACATTTGTGAGACTTTGACAACAAGGGCTTTCTATAGTTGGTGTACTGTACAGTACACTAAGGAAGGATAGGAAAGAAAAACAAAAAAAATACAAATGTAACGGAGCTGCAGCTGACAATGGTTGGAAGCAATAAGCCAAGAGGAACAAAGAAAAAAGCAGTAAAGCACACTAACTGTCACCACAAAATGGTCACCAGCCACATGGTAACTCAGAAGTCACAACAACAACAAGCAGGAAGGCTGGAAAACTATGAACTCAAGCAAGTCTATATGGAGTTGGACATGGACATTACAAAATTATCCCTGTCCACATGGGGAGGCTCAGCCAAGGCAAATGCTGGCCCATTATCACACACTCACACACTGGCCAGACAAAGGAGGCATGCTAATTAACACCACTTTAATGCAACAATGCCAAAACCACAGGACTAAAAAAGGTTTGCAAGTTACAACCACACACATCCAACAAAGGCATTTATTTAACACACATGAAAAAAGGTCTTTTGGCAGACTATTGGGCTAGTGAATTAAATAAATATTGCAAATTGATTTCAAAAGTTGGAGAAAATGTAGTGAACTGTGTAACATGTTTCTTTTATAAAAGAAGGGAAATCACTTACAAAGAAACAACAAGGCCCCTACTGAAACTACAGGCCACCCACCACAATACATGTTTTAAAAATTATGAAAAGTACAAAATATTTAGATGCAAAGCCCCAATCAAACCCCAATTTTCCAACTTACTTGTGAAATCTCAAATTCAAAAGTCCTCAAATCCAATGATATATTATGCAGCAGACACAAAGAGTGATCTTTCCAGGTCCAAATCCAAATGAAAACAAGACTGAAAAAGCACTTGGAGGAGCCTGCTGGACAGGAACAGGAAGTTGGAAAGTCTGGGGTGCTTCCTTCCTCTCAAACAAAATTACAAATAAATAAATACATTTGTTTAATCAAAATCATCATTTTGAGAAGGTTTTGATGCTGCTTGAGAGCGAACCTTCGCCAGATTGCAGATTCTGCGTGTTCGGGATCGCGTTCTTTACAAAACTTCAGCCAGAAGTCCGATGGAGTGCCCAAATGACGTGTTCGCAAACCATCGGGGGGCCGGGCGGCCGGCTAGCAAATATTGTGGTGCTTGAGAATGGATGGGAAATTTCATTGGTGATTGCAGGCACGGGTTAAGTTGCCCTGGCCTTGAAAACGCATTTTGGGCACGCGAACACAAAAAAACTCTGCTCCGTTGTGGAGTTTTCAGGCAACGCCGAGTTGCCAAAAATACGCAAACTCCAAGAGCGGAGTGGAGTTTTACACCCAGGGTTAGTTTATAGGTTTCACCTGGCTCAGTTTAGTTACCAATTCCTTCAACACATTTTGCCTGCTAAAAAGAGATGAGCAGTTCATCATATACTCACCTCGCCTTTTACTCTGAAGGAAAATGGGCAGCCTGGCTGGCACTGCTGGAGTTGCAGTTACAGATGGACTTGCCTTTGACAAGCCAGCGGCACACCCACTGAATGTCCACGCTAAAGTACTCATTATAAAGGTGAATGAGTTCCAACAGCCTCGCCCCAACTTCACAAACTAGAATGTCAACTTTGCCAAGATGGAGTCCCCAAAGAGTACAAAAGAACAGGTTACTTACCTTCAGTATCAATTTTTCTGGTGGATACAGTATCTGCCTGTGGATTTTCTCACCTTATGAATATCCCCTGCGCCAGCATTACGCAGACATTTTTCCTAGCGTCTACACGCCAACGAGGTCGTCATAGCGTCATGGCTCCGCACGCGACTCCGCATGACGTCACTAGAGCCATAAGAAGACCATGTTGGCGCGATGACGTCAGTTCCACCCATTTTGTCCGTGCCGCAGAGGCAAACGGGCGGACCGACCATCGAGACCAAATATACACAGTACACAGAATTCATACAAATACACTCAGTGTATAATGAGATAAGAAAGCTTACATTTCAAATAAGTCAACAATGGACAAATAGAGGTAATAAAGTCTTGAGTACACAAAAAAAAACATCACAAAAAGTACCTCATCTTTTAAGGTATGAAAGGGTGGACAACGGGGAGGTGGGTGGGTCAGTCAGTGAGGAATCCACAGACAGATACTGTATCCACCAGAAAAATTGCTACCGAAGGTAAGTAACGTTTTCTTCTGATGGATACATCTGCCTGTGGATTCCTCACCTTATGAATAGAATCCCACAGCAGTACCTCACCAGGAGGAGGGTGTCCACCCTTCTATACCAAAAAGTCCTTCAAAACAGAGCGCACAAAATGGCTATCCCCCTCACCTCGGAATCTAAGCAGTAATGCTTCAGGAAAGTGTGGAGGAAGGCACAAGTTGCGGCTTTACAGATGTCCAACACAGGAACACCCATGGACAAAGCAGAAGTAGACTATTTAGCCCTGTTGGAATGAGCTTGAATGCCTACAGGAGGCTCCTTACCAGCCAGGGAGTAGCATATCTTGAAGCACAAGATGATTCATCTGGATAAAGTGCGCTTTTGCACAGCCTTGCCCCTCATAGGACCAGCATATCCAACAAAGTGCTGGTCATCTTGACGGAAGTCTTTTGTTCCTTCCAAATAGAAGCTAATCACCCTCTTTGAATCGAAACGATGAAGTCTTTCCTCCTCTTTGGATGTGTGAGGGGGAGGATAGAAAGTAGGAAGGGTAATGGACTGACCAAGGTGAAAGGGAGTCGCCACCTTAGGCAGAAAAGCAGCCCTGGTTCTGAGGACCATCCTTTCAGCATGTATGGTCAGAAAAGGAGGCTTTGAACTCAAAGCCTGGAGCTCACTCACCCTTTTGGCTGAAGTGATAGCTACCAGAAAGACCGTTTTAAATATCAAAAGCCTCAATGGACAACGATGCGTAGGTTTGAACGTAGAACCCATTAAAAAAGTTAACACCAGATTCAAATCCCACTGGGGCATAATAAAAGGAGTGGGAGGAAGCATGTTTCTCAGCCCCTTAATGAATCTTAAGACTATAGGAGACTTAAATAAAGAAGGTTGATCAGGTAAACACAAATATGCCGACAATGCCAACAAATATCCTTTAATAGTTGGCACAGCACAACCCTGCTGGGCCAAATGAAGAGAAAAACAAAGAACATCATAAAGATGAGCTTTTAATGGATCAACAGATTTCTCTCCGCACCACTTAACAAATTTAAACCACTTGTAGGAATAGACCGACTTGGTGGAGTGTCGCCTGGCCGATAATATAACATCCACCACGTCGGACGGGAGAGAAAAAGAATTCAAGTTGCCCCGTTGAATCTTCAGGCATGAAGGTGCAGGCTCTGGAGGTCGGGTGAAGTACTTGCCCCTCCATGTGAGAGAGGAGATCTGCCCTGGGAGGGAGACGGAGCGGGGTTGAGACGAGAGGTGAAGAAGGTCCATGTACCACACCCTTTTTTGCCAATCCGGGGCAATCAATATAACTTGGGCTCGGTCTTGGCGAATCATCCTCAGAACCAGAGGAATCTAGGGTATGGGAGGAAAACCATAAAGGAGTTGCAAGCTCCAACTCAACTGATAAGCGTCCCCCAACGCTCCCTGTCTCGGAAACTGGAAGCTGTAGAATGACGGGCAGTGCGCATTCTCAAGAGTGGCAAACAGGTCCACCTGGGGAGTTCCCCACGTCTGGAAGACGTGACGAACTATCTTTGGATGAAGCCTCCACTCGTGGTCGGCGGAGAACTATCAACTGAGACTGTCCGCACGCACGTTCAGCACCCCGGCCAGATGATTTACCATCAAGCAAATCTGATGATCCTGAGCCCAAGACCAGAGCTGCAGCGCCTCTCTGCAGTGACGGTACGACCCTACTCCTCCCTGCTTGTTCACATACCACATCTCAGCAGTGTTGGCCATCAGGACTTGATCCGACTGACCGCAAAAGAAAGGGAGAAAGGCCTTCAGTGCCAAACGTATCGCCCGCAATTCCTGAAGGTTGAAGTGAAACAACCTTTCCTCTGGAGACCAAATACCCTTGATCTCCAAATCTCCCAGATGTGAACCCCACCCTAAGGTAGAGGCATCCGTTATCACTGTGACCACCGATGGAGGAAGATGAAAGGGCTTTCCTTGAGACAGATTGCCCTCCACGCTCCACCAAGATAGATCCGCTGCAGCTTCTCTGAAGATCTTTACAGACTCCCTGAGATCTCTGTTGTACTGATACCACTGCCTGCGGAGACACCACTGGAGCACCCTCATGTGCCAGCGTGCATGGTTGACCGGCAGGATTGAGGAAGCGAACAGACCGAGCAGAAGGACTGTCAGAACTGGAACAGCCGCTGAATTGTAAAACAAGGGAATCATATCCTGAATGTCGAGAATCCTTTGTGGAAGAGGGAAAGCTCGACACACAGTGGCATCCAGTACCACCCCTATGAACAGGTGGCGCTGTGAGGGCACCATGTGAGACTTGGGTACATTTATCGAAAAACCCAATTTGTACAACAGCTGGGTTGTAACCTGCAGATGATGACGCACCATCTCAGGGGATTCCGCCTTCAAAAGCCAGTCGTCCAGGTGAGGGAAACCGGGATTCCCGACCTCCTGAGATGGGCAGCAACCACTGACATCACCTTGGTGAAGACTCGAGGTGTGGTAGTAAGACCAAAAGGAAGGACAGCAAACTGGTAATGTTGAGACCCAACCGCAAAACAGATACTTCCTGTGCAACTTCAGGAGTGGGATATGAAAATACGCATCCTGTAAGTCGATGGACCCCATCCAGTCCTCTTGTTGCAGCACCTGAAGAACCTGTGCTAGGGTAAGCATATTGAACCTCTCCTGCTTGAGAAACAGATAAAAAATTCGGAGGTCCAGGATTGGACGTAACCTGCCATCCTTCTTGGGAATCAGGAAATACCGGGAATAGCACCCCTGACCCCGTTCCTGCTCTGGAACCACCTCTATCGCACCTTTCTGTAATAGGGTAAGAACCTCCTTCTGAAGGAGAAGCAAATGATCCTCTGTGCAAAACCCCTTTCAACAAGGGTAAGGAGGAGGGAATTCCCTGACGCAAAGGGCGTACCCATTTTCTACCAGATCTAAAACCCAAAGGTCCGATCTGATTAATTGCTGCTGCTGCGACTGACTGGAACGAAAGGATGATTTCCCAAAACCACGGTACCTTCTGAAACCATAGCCTCTTGACTGAGACTGTAATCTTAAGGATTTTGCTGTGGCCTTACTATCCTTAAACCTCTGCAAAGCAGAGTCAGCCTTTTCCCCAAAAAGCTTAGAGCTGTCAAAGGGAAGATTCAAAAGAGCATCTTGCACATCCGGTGAAAATCCAGAAGACCTCAACCATGCATGTCTGCTAGTTGCAACGGATGCACCTATTACCCTTGCCACTGAATATGCTGTGTCCAAGCCCGACTGGATAACTGGGCGAGCAGCAGCCTGAGAGTCCACCACAACTTCACTTAAATTACCCCGGTCTTCATCAGATAATTTAGGAAGAATCTGCTTGGCAGAGTCCATAAGGGAGTGAATATATCTGCCCAACAAATAGGTTACATTTGTGGATTTTAAAGCCATACTAGCTGATGAAAAACTTTCTTTGCAGATTGATCAAGCTTTTTTGAATCTCTGTCAGCCGGTGCTTGAGGAAAGGAACCCACAGACTGCTTCGAGCATGAAGCCTGAACCACCAAACTCTGAGGTGAAGGATGAGAAGAAAGAAACTCAGGGTCCCCTGGTGCTGGCCTATATCTCCTAGAGACAGATCTAAAAACAGCAGGAGCAGAAAGAGGATTACGCCAAACCTCGAGTATCAGTTCAGTCAGGGCATCATTAAAAGGCAAGAGAGGCTCAACCACAGAGGAAGATGAAAGAAGCACCTCTGTAAGCAGATTAGGCTTATATTCAGACATAGGAAGCTGGAAATCCAATAGTTCAGCTGCCTTCTTAATAACAACATGATAAGGCGCGACATCCTTTGAAGGAGAAACTTACTGTAATGCAAAATACCCTTCTGGTGAAACATCCAGTCCACTAGCCTCACACAAGTCTTCAAACAAGTCCTCAGACTGATAAATTTCACCTTCCTCTATGTCACCAGCCTGGTATTACTCTTCTTCAACCAACCTTTGCGCTTCTCTTCTAGAGCGCATCTTCGGCTGCAGCGTCGGTGGTGCCATTCGCGGCGTCGACAGCTCCGGCAGTGGCGTAGAAGGCGGATCCGTAACAGCAACCTGCGACGAACAAATCCATGAAGAAGGGACACCAGATGGAGCCGGGGACTGCCTATATGGTGTCGACATCCTCGGCGCTGGAATCTGCCATGATAGCGTCATCGGCATATATGGCATAAAGTGGGCCGGAGGATAATGCTGAGGCACACCCGATTTACATGCCAATGGACCCATGGGACCCGAAGGAGCACCAGAGTGGCATGAGGCTCTGGCAAATACTCCATACATTGCGTTCAAAAACTGCGATGGATCCAAACCTGGAGCCAGGAACGAAGGATACTGCGCTAGTTTGACCTCCGAACGAGGAACCTCCGGAGTCGGAACCACTGGGGTCACAGGTGGAGTCACAGGAGCAGCAGGAGTCTTATCATCCACCGAATTCGATGTACCATCCGAAGCTGGAGATTTCCACGACGCCGGAGACTGCGCCAAAGTGCCCATATAAGGAGAACGGTCCGGAGTCACCTGCGAAGACTCAGATGGTGAAGGAGATACAAAGTCCTTAACACGATGCTGAGAAGCCGGAGAAGGTGACTTCAAAGCGCGAGGCTTCAGCGAACGACGTTGAGAACCATGCCTCTTCTTCTTATGTCTTCTCTTCGAGGCATGCGAAGTCGACGACCTCGACTTCAACTGCTTTTGACCCCTTTTCTCCTTTCTCACCTTAGACATATAAAGTTTGGCTTCTCTTTCCTTCAATGCTTTTGGGTTCATTTTCCTGCAGGATGATTAGCCTTCGACGTAGTGATCTGATGAAAGAGACCAAAGACAGTCATCATGCTGATCAGTGTTCGACATATGACCTCCGCATTCCTTACAGGGCTTGAAACCCAATTTCCTCTGAGCAGACATGGCAAAATCAGAAACAAAGTATCAGGTAGAAAGATAGGAGAGTCCTAGAAAGTCTGTTAGCGTCGACAGCGCGGAAAAAAGGGAACTGACGTAAACACGCCAACGTGGTCTTCTTATGGCTCCAGTGAAGTCATGCGGAGTCGCGTGCGGAGCCATGACGCTATGGCAACCTCGCCGGAGCAGAGAGCTAGGAAAAATTTCTGTGTAATGCTGGTGCAGGGGATATTCAAAAGGTGAGGAATCCACAGGCAGATGTATCCATCAGAAAAGTTTCCACAGTGTTTTTTTCCTCCTGCTTTTACCCTACCAGCCTGCTTCAAAAAGAAAAACAAATTGAAGCAGTAAATAGTTGTACAGTGTTAAATTACAATACTTGCTCAATACATCAAAAGCAAATTCATAAAAACGATCCTAAAAACAATCCTAAGAATTGTAAGATGGGCCTCAAAAATCTCTAAACGTTCATCAGGAGAGGAACAGCATTTCAGTCCAGACTTACCCAAAGACTTTGACTCTGAAGATGATCTGCACACTATCATCTCCGACCTGTAGAAGGACCACTTGCCACTTCACCACTTAGAGCTTTGTGTTATTTGATGGCCTTTGTATTCATCTAGGAGAAGTCGGAAGCCTTGGAGCCAGGTGCTGACCCCAAACACCAGAGACACATCTAGTGAGGATATAGCACAAACATCTGTTTGCAACAGTTCCTATAAGGCTTAAACCCTGTATTCTTCCTGTATTCTTAGGGGGTGACATGTTCCCTTGCACACTGGTACATTTTGAGGAGAAAATAAGTCACTTCATAGAGTGAAGAATAAGAAGCAGTGCTCTGGGTTTTCCTCTGAGTGCACAGAAAGAAGGAAATGGATGTCACAACGAATTTGTAGAGCTTATATGCAGCTCCGCTCGTCACATCCATCATCTGTTGGTGGTCTATGACTGACTGTCTGGGGGTGATTGCCTTTAATAGTCAGTCAGCAAGGTATGAGAAAATGTTTTCTCTTGAACTCCAAATAGAGCAGCAACCACAGCCATCACCGTCTTGAACAAGTGAACGGGCCAAGGTAAGACTGAAGGAGAGCACTGTGAATTGAAATTGTTCCTGGCCTACACTGAACTGCAGTGGCTGTGGGACTGCAGTACAGGTATTTGGAAATGCATGTCATGCAAGTCCAATAACACCATCCAATTGCCTGGGCCCAGTGCTGAAGGGCTGTGAGCCAATGCGAACGTTTTAAATGTATCCTTTCTCAGAAAGAGATTTAGCGGGTCTAGGGAAAGAAAAGATCTGAAATCTCTGTTCTTCAGAGAACTCCTACAGTGACACATGTGAACATAAGGTTGACTTCCTGCCTCAGAATTGCTGAGTGCCCCTCAGAAAGTCATTCTGATGTTTGGAAATGGTGAGCAGAGCATAGCCCCCTTGAACAATTTTAAAGATCCACTTGTTCGACTTGATGGATCTCCATCCAAGGAAATTCCATGTTCTGCCTCTTACTTGGCAGGTATGAGCCTGAAAGGGCAAACTAAAACGGCTTGGTAGCTGTAGCAGAAGAGAATAAAGATTTAGAAGATTTCTGACCCTGCTGGATTGAATGCCATGTAAGGGCCAGGCAGCAAGCCCCACAGGGGCAGTCGGTGGTGGGCAGACCGACTTAAAGTTTAACTGGAGACCCCTGCAGATACAAGGGCCCTGGCGTCTTGGTGGAAGAAGCTGGAATCGCACCAAAAATCTTCAGCAAGGGCACTTTGAATGAAGCTATTTACTGTGAGTTCAACAATATCCAGGGGATTTATGGATGTGATGAGACCAATAACAGGAAGAGTTTGGATGCAGAAGACATTGAAGGGATTCAATTTTATCTTGAAGCTATCTTTCTAGACTTGGAGTAGCAGGATTTGGTCCAATTTCTTTGCTTTCTTGTGCTTTTGTCGAGACTCCAAATTTTGGAATACTTCAACAGAGAAGTGAATATTTCAAGGGAGCAGCCTTGATACCGCAATCAGACCCTTGACTGGGGCAGGATCCAAGTATCGACTGTGACTTTGTGTGTGTGTATGTGTGTGTGTGGTGACGTGGCATTTCCCCTCAGTCCCAAATCCCCTTGGGGTTCAGGAAGGCACATATGTTGTACGATTTAAGAGTTGTGGTGGAGTCCAAGCATCCCAGATATCTTGTACAGTTCTGCGATGGATATCTGCTTCCTGCAGTCATGACAAGGCTTGAGCCTTGTTGATTCAGTGGGGACCTTGTTATGTTATGTTATGTAATGTCTCTTTTATAGCGCACGGCTACCCCGAGGGGTGTCCCAGCTCTTTGGCAAAGAGAACTGAGGCAAAGAAAACACAACACAGCTACTCGCAGAGGTCACTAAGAATCATACGGAAAAAAGCCAAGTCTTCAGCTCCTTTCTAAAAGAGAGGAGACTGTTCGCTTTCCTTAAGGAGACAGGAAGCTCATTCCAGCAACGTGCAGCCAAATAGCGGAAGGAGCGACCTCTAATCCGGGTGAATCTGATAGGAGGAACATCGGCTTTGGCCAGCAAGGCCGACCGTAGCGTCCTCCTCGGCGCATAAAAGGCCATGCGCTTCCTGATGTATTTAGGGCCAATAGAATGAAGGGCCTTAAAAGCAAGGGTCAAGATCTTAAATGTGATTCTTTTAGAAATAGGCAGCCAATGCAATCTTTTGAGAATCGGATGCTTTTGCCCTGCACGGAAGGCCAAAGATGGCTCTTGCCGCCGAATTCTGCACAATTTGCAAACGGGCCTGCAGATATTTAGGCAGCCCTAAATAAAGGGCATTCGCATAATCCAATCGCGAACCTATTAACGCCTGGACAATAATTTGTTTGTGTTGTAGGGACAGCAGCAGAAGAAACTTCCGAAGCATTTTCAGAATGCCGAAACATTTCCCAGACAGCCCGATGATCTGGGGTCTGAAAGAGAGGCCGTCATCACACAACACACCAAGGTTTTTTGCTTTTGTAGAAACCTCATCAGGCGGAGACATGTCCTGAGGCCACCATGTTTTCCAGCAGGGATCGGGTGGACACCCGAAGAAAAGCAACTCCGACTTATCGGGGTTGCATTTCAGGCTGTGCCGCTGAAACCAGTCAAAGACCGCGCCCAGGCAATCTTTGATCCGACCGCCATCAAAATCCTCTCCCTTCTTGCACGTAAAAAGGAGCTGAGTGTCATCAGCGTACAATATGATCTGGGCACCGAAGGCCTCCGCTACCGCCGCCAGAGGGGCCATGTAAATATTAAAAAGGGTGGGGCTCAGGATAGACCCCTGAGGAACCCCCACCTCTAGCGGCGGTATTTCAGCGGAGAACGGAGGTGCCCAGACCACCTGTCGACGGCCGGACAAAAAAGAATTAAACCAGTCCAACACCGTCCCACGGAGCCCGATCTCCCAGAGTCTTAAAAGGAGACCGTCGTGGGGGATGGTGTCGAAAGCCGCGGACAGGTCAAGCATAACCAGAATAGCCTTTCCCCCGAGGTCAAGAGTTTCTCTAATGGCTTCGGTGATCTCAAGAAGGGCTGTCTCCGTGCTATAATTAGCCCGGAGCCCGATTGAGAATCATGGAGGATGTTGTTGCTCTCAATAAAGTTGGTAATAGAGAGCTGCACATGTTTCTCAATCACCTTCGCCAGAGCAGGAAGAAGGGAGATCGGCCTATAGTTAGCATGAACAAGGGGATCTAAAGTAGGCTTTTTGAGTAGCGGCAAGATCAAAGCATGTTTCCACACCAAAGGAACCACTCCCGTACTCAGGGAGAGATTAAGCAGCGGATTAAGCAAGATGTTAACTGCCGTCGCTACTCTACCCAAGCATTTCGCTGGACAGGGATCCAGTGGCGAGCCAGACTGAAGCCGGGACAAAAGATCAAGAGAGGTGGCAGAGGACAAAGGCGGAAAAAACGAAAGCACAGGACAATTCTCTTCCACAGGTAAGGGGAGAGAGGTCGGTTTACAGACCGTTGGGATAAGGTCCACATCCGGGAAAAAGTCCTGGATAGCCTTAATTTTATGTGCATAAAACTCCCCAAGTTGGCTGATCCAAACTTCGGAATGAGAATGAGATGGCGAGCATGAGGAAGGGGAAACAAACTCTTTTACTATCCGAAAGAGTTCTTTACTAATGTTTTCCGCTTCATCAATTCTGCGCTCAAGATATACTTTTTTGCCATCAGAGATGTGCTTGTGATAAAGCCTGATCGCAACCCGATATTTTAGTTTATCACCCGGATCATATTTGCGCCGCCACACTCTTTCTGCTTTTTTACAATCTTGATGCATTTTCCTTAAAGAAGGGGTAAACCAAGGGGCAGAAACATGACTAGCTGTGGATTTAGCTGGCTTAGCCGGGGCTAGCTCCTCAAATCTGGCTATCAGCCACTTCTGAACAGAGTCTAGGTTTTCCTCCAGGTCATCCGTAAGCCCACAGGGATGTCGGCGGAGAGCATCGGATGACATTTCCGCCGTGACTAAATGAAATGACCTCATTGGCCGTTTCATATCTTTCTGCACTCTTTGGCCAGTCATAGCAAAAAAAGGAATACTAAAATTAATTAAAAAATGGTCAGACCATAACACTGGGAGCGGCAAAGACACATCAATCTTCATGGTAGAAAAAATTTGATCAATAGTATGGCCTTTGTTATGGGTGGGGCTGGAAATGTAAGAAACCAGCCCTAGCGGAGAAACAATATCCTGCAGCTTAATCGTGTCAGGATCCGCTGCAATGTCCATATGAAAATTCAAGTCCCCCAGCAGTATACAATGCTCCGATCTCAGGCAGCTAAGTACACAGATTGCCAGCCACACACTTACTTAAATCCTTTATTTTTGAGGGAACAAACCATAAGAGACTTCCTGGTTCGTACGGGTATATCACTCAAACCCTTTTATTATTTATTTGTTTTTTGTCTTTTTTTAAGTATTGCTGTATGAAAGGGACACCTTATCGTTTTGTACACCTTATATACAATTATTTACAATTCGCGATTATTTACAACACAAACACATACACATAACTAGTTGTATTATACAAAGTGAATTGCTCTGATATATATACACTCAAATATTCATACTACGAAGAAAAAATCATCCGTAATTCCATAAAGACCAGAGTCAAAAGTACAAACTTGATGACAATCATAAATCAATGAACTACAGTTGAATGTAGGCAGTTCAAAAAAGGAAAAATAGACTTCAAATTAATTCATTCAGTCCATTCAACCAATAAATGGCTAATCTTTTTACGCCAACGCGTTTCGAATCCGGTATGTCAACTCTACGGATTCTCATCAGGGCTCTGTCTTAATACGGGATATCTGTTGAACCAGCAGCCGCCGGTCAAGGGTAGGGTATTAGTTCTGACTGAGTTTCTTTTCTTTTCGGGATCTTACTGGATCATTCTCGTGATCCTACGTTTCCACCAAATGGAAGTTAATTTTCAGTCTTGTATTACAGCCTGCTCTGAGGGATTCCTCGCTTGGGCTGTTCGTGTTCTAATCGGTTGCAGCGGTAAACGCTTTCTAACCATGTAGGCACCGCTTTCCTCAGTCCTTATTATTGGCTGCCAAACTAAGTGAATGAGAGCTAGATGCCGAGTCACAGCTTGTTCAAGGAAAGCAAGCGCAAATAATAAGGACTGAGGAAAGCGGTGCCTACATGGTTAGAAAGCGTTTACCGCTGCAACCGATTAGAACACGAACAGCCCAAGCGAGGAATCCCTCAGAGCAGGCTGTAATACAAGACTGAAAATTAACTCCCATTTGGTGGAAACGTAGGATCACGAGCATGATCCATTAAGATCCCGAAAAGAAAAGAAACTCAGTCAGAACTAATACCCTACCCTTGACCGGCGGCTGCTGGTTCAACAGATATCCCGTATTAAGACAGAGCCCTGATGAGAATCCGTAGAGTTGACATACCGGATTCGAAACGCGTTGGCGTAAAAAGATCAGCCATTTATTGGTTGAATGGACTGAATGAATTAATTTGAAGTCTATTTTTCCTTTTTTGAACTGCCTACATTCAACTGTAGTTCATTGATTTATGATTGTCATCAAGTTTATACTTTTGACTCTGGTCTTTATGGAATTACGGATGATTTTTTCTTCGTAGTATGAATATTTGAGTGTATATATATCAGAGCAATTAACTTTGTATAATACAACTAGTTATGTGTATGTGTTTGTGTTGTAAATAATCGCGAATTGTAAATAATTGTATATAAGGTGTACAAAACGATAAGGTGTCCCTTTCATACATCGATACTTAAAAAAAGACAAAAAACAAATAAATAATAAAAGGGTTTGAGTGATATACCCGTACGA
Source organism: Lissotriton vulgaris (assembly GCF_964263255.1). NCBI lineage: Eukaryota > Metazoa > Chordata > Amphibia > Caudata > Salamandridae > Lissotriton > Lissotriton vulgaris. The sequence goes on from NC_141685.1 coordinate 1,390,337,592, forward strand.
ACCAGGAAGTCTCTTATGGTTTGTTCCCTCAAAAATAGAGGATTTAAGTAAGTGTGTGGCTGGCAATCTGTGTACTTAGTTATATTAATGGTCCAGCTAGCCCCACGTCCCAGGACCTGACTCCCCCATTCTTCAACCGATCTCAGGCAGGGCACAGAAAGCGCCACCTGCAAGTCGTCAAAGAAAGAGCCAATGGGCCCAGGAGCTCTATAGATAAGAAGCCCTGTGCACGTCTGACGAGGCGATAGGCCAAGTGTAAAACCTAAGGCTTCACAACCCGGGATGTTATCCACGGGAAACGTAGTGCACGGAAGACATTTATCCACAATCAGAGCCAGTCCCCCTCCCCTGCCACCAACTCTGTCTCTCCTAAAGATGGTATAATTCGGAGGTATAGCAGTTGCCAAATCAGGGCCAGAGCACTCTCCAAGCCAAGTCTCCGTTCGAAATAGGCAGGATAATTTAGAGTCAGACAGTAAATTCCAGATATCAACGGAATGTCTGCAGAGAGATCTGGTGTTAAGGAGAGAGCATTGACAATACAAAAGAGAGGTTCAGACGCTGATCCCTTCGAAACAACAGGCCCTCACCCACATGTCGGACAGCCCTTCTTGAGAAGGCGACCTCCAGGAAAGACATGCTGACAAAAGGGGGAAAATGTACGCAGAGCAAAAAGCTCCACCGAACTATAAACAACCATCCGAAGAGAGCATACACTAATGCAATATATAGCAAACAAAAACAAAGGCCCCGCAATCCTACCTCGTCCGCCTTGACAATGACAAATCACCAGAACACCAACAATAGTGAAAGCGTACTTCCAGGTCCACTTTGATGGGTGACGAAAGAAAGGAGTTCCCATCAGTGCTCAGGGCTGGCACTTATACACAGCACTGCTCCGTCAGTTCCGGGGAAGGCTGGAGTCTCTGAGGAGCTACACAGCACCCTCTACTATTGCCGAAGAATTCTCCTGATCCAATCTGGTTCCTGAGGAAAATGCTTTTCCATGTATCCATCCGAAATCTTTATTTTTTTATGTTTCACAGATTAGAATGAAGAAGGTGCTAGAAGTGTGTCTTATTTTTATGTTTTTTTAATAATTTTTTTTACCACTTCTATTTACATGTGGTGGGCAATATTTAATCTTTTTTGCTGTTTGTGGGGAAAAGAGGTGTGAAGAAAATGGGTAAACCTAGAACAACACTTTAGCAAAAGGGTTATGAGTGCACATCACTCAAGATCTTCCCAAAGCACCTAATTGTTGAAATGAAACATAGAATAAATAAGTAACAAAAAAAGGTAATAGGTGACAATGTCTTCGCCTGCAAGTTCATGAACTGAATGCCGATCTTCAAAAGTTATATACCTTTATGTTCATCAGACTTTTCCGGGTACAAGAATAAGTAATGGTTGCAGGCTGTTCAAATACATGTGACACCCAGAGCCAGCCACAAAGCTACGGCTTCTGATTTTTCATTGTGTTCCAACCATGTATTAATTGGAATCTATTGAATAAAATAAATGGGTATTAAGGAAAGCTACGCATTTTCGGAATATGCTCAAGAATCAGAGTTTAGGTGCAGGGATTATTCATGCCTCTCTGAATTCAGGATTATCCATAATATCAGATGAGCATACTTGATTTACAAGTTGTGATGAGGGGAGCCAAACCAGAACAGATACATTCATGAGCATTGCACTGGAGAGTATGAACGAGCCCCTCTCCCCTCTGTTTCTGCAGCAGTCGGAAACCTGGAGCAGCGATGAGACTTCTCTATATTTGCCTGAAGATGAAACATCCGTCAAACTACCTTTTCTTACCGATAATGCCCTGCAAACATCAAACTTTAAAAAAAATCCCAGCATTTCATTATACTTCTCTGCCACAAAAGTTTCAAAAGTTTTGTGAAATGGCAAAGGTCCAGCCATCAAGCATTCCAACACTTTACAAATAAAACAGGGTACCACTTATGGTCGAAGTAGAGGTATCACCCATATCAGGAAATGCCCAATATTGCACCATGGAAACATCAAGAATTTTGTTTTGAATTTACATTGATTCTTGAGATGTGGGTAGCTGCATAATTTTGGCTGGGGTCAGGAAGAACCTAGGAAAACCTACTAACTCAGCTGCGTTGAAAGCTAGTGACCCAAGAAAAATCCAGGGTGATGTGGATCATATGATGTTTTCTTACCCAGGATGTCAAGCAAATGTCGAAATAGTGCTAAGAAACTCAATGTCATATTTATTTATGTGACAAAAAAAACTCTAGAACATTCACAGCCAACAGCAAAAATCCTACCATCCTGCATTCCCACAATTTTCTTGATGGAAACAGTACTGCATGTGTACGGGTGAGACTATCTTACTAGACAGTAACCAGCATTCAAAATTGGGACCACGTGAAGTCAATCTATGTCAGATTTAGTCTGAATAAACATATCACATAACAACAAATTCAAAATGATTAACCTGTGAGAGTGATGCCAGTAGAGTAGCCATCTATGCCCCCTAATGTCTTTCAAAGCGAGTGAACATAACACTCAATCCAAAAAGTCATAAAGAGGAAAGGGGAAGAGAACAATTGAACTGTGACTTCTCTGGTCTGCTCCACGTCCTAGCAGAGTTGCTTGTAATGCTTCACCCTGCATGACCCAAGGGGAACTTCTAGCTTTTGCTTGTAACTACTTTCTGCTTTCTCTGGGGCTGGGGGATGGCTGCAAGGTTAAGAATTATACAAATGTTAGCATGACAAAGCACCTGCACACTCTGTAAACAAGGGGTCTCCAACCTTTTCTGTAATAAGTGCTACTTATGTTCAACAATAATCCTCCCAGGCTAATAGTAAGATCAAATATATAATAATTACCGCAGACAAGATTTAGTGGCCCCCTTATGCAAAGATTACCAGCAATGATCACTTCAGTGCATCAGGCACGGTCGCTAGCAGTAATGTAAAAATGCTGTGTCAATGTAGAATGCCTCTACATGGGTAATACACAACAGCCATAGGTGAAATGCCCCTGGCACAATGTTAATAATGAATCTGCCTAGCACCATTTATTTTTTCTCACTCAAATTCATATATTTTTGAAATTCATCCATTTTTCTCGACACATCTGCTTATGGGTTCTGAAAATACACACATTTTTTGTCTCCAATACAGGCTTTTTAGTTTTGGTATAAACATATTATTTCAACCATGTAGAAGCTTTTAATTTGGTTGATTTAGATGTACACTGGAAAGCTACTTACAGGTAACTGAAGAGCTACCAGGAGCTCACAATCTAAACATTTGAGTGAGGCTTTGTAGGAACAATTCATTCCCATGGAATGACTCCTGGTGGCCCACCGAACTCGGACATTCACCCACCCGACCACCCATGCCTGCAACATTGGCATCATCCTGGAAAGCAAACTCACCATGAATGGCCAGATCAATACAGTCTCCTCCTTCTACATCAACACCCTTCGCATGCTTCATAAGATCTTTAAATGTCTTCCATCGACACCAGGAAACCTATCACTCAGGCCCTAGTAACCAGCCGGCTGGACTATGGCAACCCACTCTATGCAGGAATCACCACTTAACTAATTAAGAGACTCCAGACATCACAGATTGCATCTGCCGGACTTATCCTCAACCTCCCCAAACAGACCCACCTAAAGAAGCTCCATTGGCTCTCCATCCAGAAAAGATGCAGATTCAAGATGCTGACACACCTACAACCCCCCCCCAAAGACCAAGGACTAGCCTACATCAACCTCCACTAGATCTTACTACCAATCTTTCAGACACCTCCGCTCTGCCTCCCTCGCTCTCATTCCCCGGGTCTGCCGTAGCAACAGTGGAGGATGTGCCTTCTTCTACCTCGCTGGCAAGTCCTGGAATGACCTTACTCTGCACCACAGAACCTCATCCTCCCTCCCAGAATTCTGAAAGGGACTCACGACCTGGCTGTTCGACTGATCCCACCTTCAGCAGCAGAAGCCCAGCGCCTGGATACTCTCGAGGTGATTAGCCGCGCTATACAAATGGCTGTTGAATGACTGATTGGAGAAGCCTTCTTGATCAACTTAGTTATTACAAAAATACCTTGTCAATACCTCAAAGGCTTCTTTGTTTGTTTTGAGACATCTTGAAATGGAACCCAAATCTCTTATTAGCAATGTCACAGACTCTTCATTTGGGTCTATCTAAAAATAACAAATAACACACTTTGTTGGGTGCACACATTATTTTATCCCACAACCTTTATGACTGTTTTACAACTTTAAAACATTCGATTTCAACCTTCATTAGAGTTCTATATTGCATTCTCTCTCATGTAGATCAAATACCCAATCCAAAACACTGTGCGGGAGCAGGTCGATGCATTTACTCACTTAGGCATCACCTTACACAAAGGACTAAGTTGGAGGCCGCATATTGACACCATGGCCTTAAAACAGACAACTGGCCGGTGCCATGATTAAGGAATTTAAGTCATCACTGACTAAGCCTCTCACCCCATTGCTGCAGAACTACACCACTAAGATACTGAGTTCATCCCTGTATGGTGCCGAGCTATGGCGCTTTGAAAATTTGCGCTCTCTAGCTGTATCGGAGAACACATTTTTAAGAGGGATTACAAGTCTACCCTAAAGTACCCCCCCTGCTCCCCTTGCGTTACGATTTGGGCAGAAAGGCAGTAACTGACCTAGCAAGACTATGCCCCATTCTTTACTGGCGCAGAATCTGGTCCACACCAGAATAGGCGATTTTTGCAGAAGGCCTTAATGACATAATGAAGGCTGACCACTTTCACAAAATAACCTGGCTGCGTGACATTAGAACCTCACTAACCAGTATGGGCATGCCGCTATTGTGGTCTGCCCCTAGTAGAACTGAGTTTCCATCAAAAAAACGAATTAGGGGGAGCAGCCAAGCTCGCGACCGTGATGGCCGCACTGTAGCTCGGCTCAGTCAACCTTCCTGCCTGAAACGCATATCCTGTACCTCATCCTGCCCCAAGGAGACACAATCGGCTAAATATGGGACGGTGAAACATTGCTGGCACTTACGTCCGCCCCGGGAGCTCCTGGGTGCCGCTGATCCGGAGTTGTGCCCTTGCTTGTTCATGAGCCTCCGCGGCGTGCAGGCTGGAAACCCGCCTGTGAGGATCGGCCGGAGTGGGGTGTTGACGTCGGCCCCGGTGGAGGCGGGGGGCCGGCTGAGGAGGCCGTTGTGCGCTTGTTCCGGTGGCGACTGACCGGGCCCGGTCTGGTTGCCCGGGGGCTCTGTGGCGGGGCGCGGACCACCTCGGACGGGGGTAGACCATACAGGAGGCTTGTCCGCCCCTTTGTTGCCTTGTCCGGCCATCTTGAAGCCCTCCGCCCGGACTCGGCGGGCGGCGCCCGTGTGGCGGTGGCGCCGGCGACCCCTGTTTTTTTGGTTGCCCATCTTTCTGCACCAAGATTGCCATTGCTGGGGCTCGAGGAGACTCCGGTGGGCCTTCTTCGAAAGCCCAGTCCAGAAGTTAAGGAGCGGAGAGTCCTTACTGAACTGACAAGATGGCCGCCGGCGCCCCGGGTCCCGGACCTGCTCGGGGCGGCGAACCTGGTTTGTCGAACTGCACGATGGCTGAGGCTTGTGGACGTGAGCCCACGATCGGTGATGTCTTTGCCGCCCTATGCTCCTTACGTGCGGCCATGGCCTTCGACACTGCTACGCGAGATAGCGGTTCTGCCGCCGTTCCTGTTGGCCCGTCCCCCATGAATGCGGCTCGACTGCTGGTGTGTGCTGCTTTGCCCCCCTTTGGCTACTGCGAAGATTTCTGCCGCCGTGCCTCTACGAGACTGTAGGTTCGTGGCCCCGTATATCCAGGAAGCTTTTACTGTGGCGACCATGTGCGGGGCCCGTCCAGTCCAGTCTGTCTGGGGGGCTTGGCAGATGTTTGATCCGAGCTGCTTTGGTGGGGGCTCATGGCTGCCCTGCAGAGGTCACCTTGCTTCTTTGAACGGCGGGGCCGCACCCAGTCTATGTGCTGCTCCTGATGTTCCTACTTGATGATCTGATCTGTCGCAGCCACTGCTTGCCTTGCTGTTTGAGACTGGGGCCCTCTGAACTGCACCCTTTGCCTGCCCTGTTTCGATCCTGTGGGCATTCCATGCCGAACTGTTTGCTACCTACCACTTTATTACGTACGAAAGCTATGATCAGGAAAGGACAGGGGTGAGACAGAATTGCCTCGGCGGACTACTGATTATTGTACGTAGATGAGGACTACCCGCAACTGTGACAAGATGGCCGACTCCTTTTCCTGTTCCTGATGTTTGAGGTTGTGTCTTTCTCGCTTTGATGTGGGTTTCAGTTGTGTTGAGGTGGGGGGTTGGAGCTGAATGTTCGATTGCAGATCTCCTCTCTCACTAGATTTCTTTCCCCTTACCCTTCCCCTTTTTCTTTTGGTCTGTTGTGCTCTTTTTCTTACTCTCGGATTCTTCTATATTTCGGGTTCTATTTAGGGCGACAGGCACGCTGCTGGGGGGATAGGCCGTAGCCTTCTGCAGGGGTGCAGGGTGGTGTGGGAGGGATGGGATCTTTTTGTATGTTTTTCTTTTTTCTTTAGTTCTATGGCTCTTTTGTATCCCTTTATCGGGACGCTGTGTCTGCGCTGTCTTCCACGGAATGTTAGCTGGTGGTGCAGGGTTCGCTTTCCCTCATTCACGATATTGGCTGCACATATATCATGTCTTACATGGCTTGCCCCGATAGTGGTTCCTCCAGTTCTGTTTGCTTGTTCGCCGTGGGGTGAGCGCAGTGGCACCGCGTTCTTTCTTTCCCTTTTTTTGACATTCCCCTCTCTACTCCTCCCTCCCTTCTTTTCTCTTTATTTAGGTTAGTATAGTGGATGCTATTAGGTTGCTGCTCCGGTTCTCCTGATCCATGTCAGCACGCATTCAGGTGGTGATGGGTGTGTGGCGGGCTGTGGTGAGAACTGATCTGAAACGGGGCTTCCATAAGTTGGTTCCTGTCTCTTGCTGCTATTATCTACATTTCTCAATGCCCCTTTGTATCGCTGCTTTACATATAACCCGCCATGGACATTCCGATGCTGAAAGTTGCAACTGATCCTGCTATACTTCCTATTATATTATAAAATTAACCTTATTCAATCCTGCTTCTAGCGGTCATGTTTGGTCTATTAATGTTTGATTGCTTGCCTGTATACCATTGGATGACTGCCGGGAAACTTCAATGTAGCTCATGTGCGTTCATAATGCTTCGTGGCCGGCCTGATTATTTGTAGGCCCGTATTTGTATGCTTCTGATCGCACAATAAAGGTTTTCCCCCCAAAAAAAACGAATTAAGCAAAGGTACTGGGAACTGATTGTGGAAGAAGCAAACGGAACTAGTGACGCTGCTACACTGCCAGTAATGTTCTTACAAGCAAATCCAAGACCGCGCCTTGAGAAGTACTGGGATGGAATCACTAATCCATTAGATCGCAAACTGTATTTTCAGTTTCGAGCAGGTTGCTTACCTTGGAAGTCTTTTACAGCCACATGGCTGCTGCAGCCGACCATAAATGCCACAAACTGCACAAAGTTTAAAGAAAGATATGCACACGTACTATTTGTTTGCCCCGAGTATGCTGCTCCACTCAAAGCTTGGCTGTTACCGGTTGGCAGGAACATGGGCACACACCTGTCAAATGTAGCAATGCGAATATTGTGCACTGATCCCTCAGTAGTGTATGCAGGGTCATTGGCAAACTATTTAAGATGGATGTGGATGATTCAGAACGAAGCTCCTTAAAGTAAAATGACGATTGTAGGCTGCTGCAAATCTTACCAACGCGCCATGTCACTCCTGCCAGGTCTTCTTTTAAAAAAATGTTTTGTTTATAATGTTCTTAACCTATTTTTAACAAATATTTTATTGCACTGTCCTTTTTAAAATTTGTGGTAAATGGTTTAATTGTGAAATGCTTTTATGAATTTTTTTGTCGAATGAAGCTTAAGTTGACTGGCTGAAAAAAGTGTGTCTTGAATTGTCTTGCAATTCTATTTCTGCTCTGAATGTCTTTGGATACAATAAAGTTTCCAATGAGTTGTCTTTTCTTTTCCGGTTGCTCTAGTTGGTGCTGGAAGCACTGATATGAAGAATATGCACTGTTCCAGAGCTGGTGACAAGTGTGCGGATCGCAGTCAAGGTAAGGTCTAAGCCGCCAACGGATGGGCAAGGTTAATGCAGTGGTAAGCATGGGAGCATGTAGTGTTGACCTCCTCCTCTGGAGACATCAGTGGACAAGTAAAGGTGTGACACTCTGGGCGCGCCTTGCACAGACTTTGGGCCCAAAATTGCCACTGAGATCCTCAAGTCTCACATAAATTCATATGGAAAATTCTAATTCCAATCACAGCTCGTTTAACAGTGTGCATACGCGGTGGATGTCCACCACTCTGTGCCTAGCTTTGTGGAACTGAAAATTAACATAAGGTAATCATGATTCCCTCATTGACAACATATAAGTTGCACTCATGATGCGCCTCATAGACCTTAGACCTTTGATGAAATGAAATGAAATGAAAATAGGATTTATAGAGCGCTACAGCTGCCCTCAGGCGTCCAGGCGCTAAGACTGAAAAAGTGCCATTAAAGGAAAACAGGGGGTTCTAAATTACTGAAACAAAAAAGTTTTGAGCTGTTTATGGAAGCTGGATAGATTAGAGTTAATTCTCATGTACAGAGGAAGAGTGTTCCACAACTTTGATACATTATAAGAGAAGGAACGGCCTCCTGCTCTGGCTCTGTAAATTCTAGGAATTTTGGCCAGAGATGCGGATGATGAACGAAGCGCTTTATTGGGCAGATAAGGGGAGATCAAAGAGTGGTTGATTTCTGGGCCCAATTTCCAGAAAGCTTGGTGAGCGATACACAGAGATTTGAACTTCACTCTTTCCCTGATGGGCAACCAATGCAATGCTCTTAACCCGGCTTTTATTGACGTTCTTCGTGGGACTCCAAGTAATGCACAGGCTGCGCAGTTTTGGGTGCGTTGAAGTTTTTGTAGGCTGTAGTCTGGTGCCCCAAGATACAGGGCGTTGCTGAAGTCCAAGCGGGATTGAACAAGGCCCTGTATAATTATCTGCTTGGCCTCAAACGGAAGAAGGGGAAGGATTTTTTTTATCACCCTGAGAAGGCCGAAGCATGTGGCCGCCACCTTGGTAGCCTGTGTGTTGAAGGTCAACGACTTATCTAACCATACCCCCAGACTTTTGATGTTATCTCTGGGGGTGGGGACCGCACCCATGCTCGCGGGCCACAGCAGCTCCAAAGTGGAAGGGGCTGCTGGGCCCAACAGCAGGAGCTCGGTCTTATCGTCATTGAGCTTCACAGGAACTCACCATCCAGCTCTTAACCTCTTCCAAACACACTGCTAAAGTAGGCAGTGGTTGGAGACCACTCTTCTGAACAAGGTAAACCACTAGCTGGGTGTCATCCGCATAGAAAATGATGTTAATACCATGCGGACGAACAATCCCAGCCAGCGGTCTCATATATGCATTGAAGAGCGTTGGACTCCGTGAAGAACCCTGAGGTACTCCACACCCTAGAGGCCTGCTTGACGAGACGGATGTGCCGTCAAAGACTTGGAAGGTTCTATCTGTTAAAAAAGACTTGAACCAAGCCAGGGCTTCTCCGGACACACCATGTCGGCGAGACGGTTCACAAGAATTTTATGATGAACCGTATCAAAAGCGGCACTCAGATCGAGGAGGATCACTGCCACTGACCCTCCCCGATCTAAGATCCGCCTCGCCTCCTCTGTCACAGCTAGCAGGGCAGTCTCCGTCCCATGTTTAGGGTGGAAACCCGTCTGGGAAACGTTAAGAAGATGGATTTCCTCGAGAAACTGCGTCAAGATGGTGTTGATGTGTTTCTCGAGGATCTTGGTTGCCCATGGGAGCAAGGAGATCGGGCGATAGTTGCTGGGGTTAGCTGGATCCAGGGCTGTTTTTTTCAGCAAAGCCCGTACCATGGCATGCTTCCATGCCAAGAGTACCATCCCACTCAAGATGGAGGAGTTCAGCAGCACCATGAGTGTAGGTAGAATGGCCTTACTGGCCAAAACCAGCGAACCTGGGGGGGCAGGGTCGCACGGAGAGCCAGATTTTATTTGGTGTGCTAGAGCCTCTAATGTTTCCAAATTTAACAGGGGGAAATGGTCTAACTTATTTTGAGAAGGAGTTACTGTATCCAGGACCGGATCGGTGCTTTGGGTGGATGGTTCAGTGACTGAGTCAGGAAAGGAAAGGTAGATTTTGGTAACTTTATGAAAGAAAAAGTCAACCAGCTCGATGCATCTGGAGAAAGAGTTACTATTGTCTGCCACGGGCAGAGGGGGCTTTGTCAGAGATTTAACTATTCGATATATTTCTTTGGGCTTGGATTTAGCCGACGTTATTTTCTCATTATAGTAGGCTGCTTGTGTGGTTTTTATGACAGATTTATAGGTCCTAATGGCTTCCCTATAGGTGGCTTTGTCAATGGAGTCATAGGTCATGCGCCATTTCCTCTCCAATCTTTTACAGATACGTTTTTTATCCCTAAGTTCATCGGTATACCACGGTGCAGATTTGTTCTGTCTCTTTGACCCAGATAGGTGAAGAGGGAGAATCAGATCTAAGGAGGTGGTGATCCAATTGTTATATTCGTTGTTGTTCATAGATGGGTCATGAGAGAGTAGTGGTCTGGTGTTACTAAGAACCTTCGTCCAATTATCTTCATGAAGTTTGGACCAGTTTTGAATTTTACGGGGCGTAAAAATAGATGGTGGAGATTTGTGTGTGGTCCAAGTAAAGGCTGGAGATTTGTGTGTGGTCCAAGTAAAGGCTATCAAAAAGTGATCCGTCCACGGTAGGCAACTAATGGTGCCAACTCTAAGACGTTCACAGTTGCTGAAAATCGGATCTAAGAGATGGCCTTTTTCATGTGTTGGAGAGGGGACCATTTGCTTCAATTGAATGGAGGCTAAACTCGACATCATCTCTGTAGCCATGGTGTCTGATAAATTATCAAAATGAACATTAAAATCTCCGAGTAAAGTGAAGTTTGAGGGAGAGGTGGCCAAGTCGGCAGCCACCGAAGGAAGGGATATTTGGAATTGTCCAATGGGTCCGGGGGGACGGTAAATAAGGATACCAGTAAAACTGTTATTGGGGGAGAACTCGATCACGAAGTGCAAACTTTCGCAATCCGCAATCGCCTCCGTCAAACAACGGCAAACATAGCTATCTTTATAAATGATGGCAAGCCCCCCACCTTTACCCTGAGGTCGATCTAGCCGGGCTATCTGGTAACCAGGTATCAGGGCCTGCGCCAGGTCCGGCTGAGAGTCTTGATTCAACCAAGTTTCGGTCAAGAAGACTGCATCCGGTGTATGTTCCTCTAACAACAAAGAGATTTCTACACTGTGCTTAGGGAGAGACCTACAATTGAGCAAAAGCATAGAGTAAACCCTTACATCTGACTTTGTGGTTGTACTGACCAGCTCCGACTTACAGTACGGGCAGAGGCGGGGAATCTCCAATGGATGTATAGAATGACAGCAATTAGGTGACATAGATGGACGAAGGTGATGTAGGAGGTTCGAGTTGTATAACCTCCTGTCTCGCACCAAAAGGCAAGGGGGGTGGCCCCTGGACCCTGTCGGGCGCAGACGGGCTTGCCTTTGGCGCGCCCGCTGCGCGGACGGGATGACAGATTTTATCAGAGCATCTCTTCCAGACCTGAACTCTGGTTGTCCTAGTGGGGGCAGCATGTTTTCCCTTAGGGGTACATTTGATTGGCAAGTAGGTTTTCGCTGTGGCCGTGAAAATGTAAGGTCAATGTGGCTTTTCGCGTGGTTGCAGATTTTGTTAATTCCAATCACGTGTAATAGGACCACCTATATATGTGGGGTAGTTTTTCCTCAGGAGACTTGGGACTGCAGGACAAAGATTTGCAATGGCTGTAAGTTTCTTAGATTTGTTTTATAGACATGGGAAAATTGCACTTTGACCCATACGTTATCATTTGTAGGGCATTTTTGGCAGTTTGCTGGGACTCATGCAGGCCACACCACCATAGATTTCATTTTATCTCTAGTTTACAGAACTATTCACATTTGGTAGGTTTCCCTGGATGTCACCTGCCCCCAGGACAAAATGTTGCAGACAACCCTTGAGGAAAGAAAGAAAACATTGGTTGTCCTTAGGTATTATGTTAATGTTTACTGGGCACCAAGGATTAAAAAAAAACTGCTGAGATCCACACAAGCCTCATCTGTTTTCATCTTAATCTCTACATTTCAGAAATGCTCCAGGTTGGTAAGGTTACCTTGGTGCAGGCTGCTGTAAAATTGGTTGCACAATGGAAAGTAACAGGAAACTGGAATTACAATGATTTAACATCTGGTTAGCAGTTTCCAAATGCTAAGACGAGCTGGCCCCACGGCCGACTGTCACAAAAAAGCTCAATCATTCACGTGCAGTGTGCTTTGGGCCCTGTTGTGGTGAGTGGAATAGGAGGAACCCCTACTATTTTCCTCTACATGGGGTCAGAGAAGTGCCTTGATATGGGTAAGTTAAGCCTGATGTCAAGATGTGCTGACCTTCTAGCCCATCCATTTCTTAGACACCAAACCTGGGTGTCTAGTGTGTTCTCTGTTCCCCTAGGACAAGCAAACTGAGTAAACGCCCCAATCTGCACCCTTAGGGGGCGGAAATACTTTCTAGTTACCACAGGGGGAAGGAGGCACCAAATGCTAGGATAGGCTGACCCTCAACCTATAAACCTCCTCAATTAATAAATTCTTGGTTTCTAGTGGGTTGTCTGACCCGTGGAATCGGGAGATTGAGGTCAAACTCCTCAAACTGCCTCCAGGGGTCTGAAATACTGTCTGGTTCCCAGGGGTGGGAATGAAGGCCAGGACTCACCGGCACCCCATGTCAATCCTTTTTGGAATATCAATCCCTGGTAGACATACTAATCTGCCCACTCCTGGGGTGCAGACAGACTGTCTAAAGCCTAGCAGGAATGGGGGTGGGAGGCAGTTTTTACCTCATGAGAGGAAAGTTTGGCCCCCAACTATTTCTTTTTTTTACCTATCTTTTGTGTCTAGTAAGCTTCCTACCCTCTGGGCAGGGAGATTGGGTATAAATCTCCACCTGCTCCTCCCAGGGAGGCGAAAAACATGTCCAGGGCTCAGTCAGGGGTGGTGGGATATGACCTGATTCCAGCAGGGAACAGGCTAGGTCAGGCTCAAATATCTGGTGAGTTGTGGGTTTTCTTTTCCCTCTAGGAAGGCAGATTGGGAACAGAGAGACTGACATGGCGCTTGGACATAGGGGGAACAATTTACTCTGCTTACTGTAAATCCGTTCAGTAGGTGTTGAGAAATTAAAGGAATTCCAAATTTGTATATCTGTGGTCGAGATGACTTTGAGACCATTTTGCTATGAATCACGAATGCACACACCAACTGTAAACCTGTGATTTGCTGGCTGCAACCTCAGCAGAGAGTTGGTGCCATCATTTTAGTTTATCAGAACAGACCCTGGGGCTCAAAATAAGTAGCAGAAACTTCCATAAGGGGCCAGGGTGTAAGTAACCTAATGCCATGGCTGGAATATAGGGGTCTTTGAGGGACTCCTGATGTATATAATATTTTTATTTTTCACACGCGAATTCACCATCAGCGCGGCCCATTCCATTTAAGGTCACAACAAATTCAGAAATCTGTGAAAAAAATATTAATAATTCAGACACAAGACACTAATGTATTCACTCATAGATGTACTCAGAGACACATGTAGTCACTCACAGAACCAAACACTCACACACCCAAAGACCATACTCCGACACTCCTGCACCCACTCAGAGATTTACACACCCACTCACAGTCCTACTCAGTGACTCTCATACCCCCTTCACAGACCCACTCAGAGACAATTGTACCCTGTTCACATACCCCAATCGGACTCACACACCCAGAGACTCATGCACCCACTCACAGACCCCACCCAGAGACTTATGCACCCACTCACAGACCCATGCACCCACACACAAACTCACACAGTCATCCACCCATAGACCTACTCATTCATACACTTTCTCATGGACCCACTCAAATATTCATGTACCAACTCACAGACCCAATCAGACATTCACATACCAACTCACAAACCCAATCAGACTCAAGCACCCACTCAGGTTCACAGACACTCAGAGACTCAAGCACTCCCTCAGATGTGTATACACACAATCACAGCTCCCCTCTGACACTTGTGCACCTGCTTACTGATGCACCCACTCACGCATCCACTGACTCATGCACACACTCACATACCGAGAGACTCCCGCCATTACGGACCCACTCAGTCATGGACCCACTCACACACTGCCTGAGAGGCTCATCCAATGTACAGATTTAAGGCAACCAACCATGAATCATAATTTATGCTGATAATTGGGCAATAAAAAGCAGAAAGAACCAAGGCAACAGAAGTATTTATTAAAAATACAAATGATCATTTATTTTTATTTAAAGCTTCCACACAAAGTAGCAGAAAGCAGGAACCCCATTGCGGAGGCTCCGTACCGGCCGAAATCAATGAATGCATCCATCAGAATTGAGGCCTACTTTGTCTACACAATAGCATTGAATCCTAGCGAAAACTGGAACAAAAACACATACTATGCATTAACAGGATAGTCTGTCATCACAAGTTACTACCTCTATTGCAAAAGTCTGTAATTAAGTATCTACACAAAGGACAAATATAAACAAAAACACTGCAAGCAATACCACAACAGTGTGTCTTCCCTTTCTTTGCTATTCAGCTACGGATGTATGACGTTACAACGCATACTATTACAACGCATACTTTTACAACGCAACTTTTACAACGCAAGTACCTTTACAACGCATGTATTTACAACGCATGCCATTACAACGCTAAAAAGTAAAATTAATATAAAAGTACCATTACAACGAAAACCACTATAACGCATATCATTACAATGCATATATGTTCAAAAAATATATTTTTTTTAATTTGTAAAATAAATTCTAGCACGGGATGCAGGGAAAATAGGGGTTTTGGGTGGGGAAGTGTATTAAAATGTAGTAAAAAACTGTACGTAATATTTTCGAAAATCGAGCATATTTATAAAAATTAATAATAGAGTATTAATATTAATACTCGAGTATTAAATAACGAAAACAAACATTTTTTTTCTTTTGAAAAACACATTCCAATCAAGAGCTACAGAAAAAATAGATGTTGGTAAAGAAAGTGTATTAAAACATAACTGGAAACTAAACGAAAATATTACGAAAAAGCAAAACATAATTAATAAATTAATACTCTAGTATTAAAATAAATAATCGAGTATTAAAAATAGTAATCTGTAAATGTAAAAAGTAATTATCACACTATAAAAAGCACGATTTCCATTTTAAATATTATTATTATTTAGATAATTTAAGTTAACTTTTCCAAATAACAAACACAAACCAAACATATAGCAGCCATTTTAGATAGGGAAGATAATAAAATAGTCCTACCACTATTTCAAGAAAGTAAGTACCACAACATTGAAAACAAAATGGACGCCAAAACGGAGTTATAAACGAAAACATACATTTTTTACTTTGTAACTTTAAATTACATGTTTCCACATCAAATAAATCATTATTAAACGCTTTTAAAAACGCACCTTTTCTCGAAATTTACGAACACACTAACACAAACATATAAATACGAAGCAGACACCATTTTAAAATCAGTTGATTTTCAACTCGCAGTGTGAGCAGACGCCTGAACCTGACCCTCTGACCTAGTGAACCTTGAAGAACCTAAAGGTAATGTTCGACATATTTCTCTGAATAAACAAGTAAGTTTAAAATTAAAACAAAGCGTAAAGTAATGTTACTAAATTAAACACGTATAAATATGTAAAACAAATATATATTTAATTTACAGAATATTGAACATTAGCTGTTAAAAAAGTCACGTCCTCATATACAACGTGAATAATCACAGCAAAGTAAGTACTTATTTTCAAAAATGCATAACGTACTAAATAGTGAAACAGCAAGATAAATCTCTATTTTATAAATGTGTTAATCTATTAAATAAACTTTTTAAAGCACAAAGGTCTCGTACTCTAATTTTAAAAAACGCTTTTGAAAAATGCCACTATATTAAATGCCCGACATTTTAATAATTGCAAAATTTGTATGAAATTAATGCATTTCATATGAAACATAAAATAGCATAATTAATACAATGTTTACATATATAGAAGTTAACAAATGTCATATTTTTTTTTCTCACCAGACAAATTAATTTGAAAAAGGCTTCATAAACCTATCAATAATCCGAACATTAAATTATGAAATTCTGAAATCAAATATAACTTTACCAAAGGTAACTTTTCCATAAGAATTACAGTGAAATAAATTTCTTAATGTTATATCCAAAAAGGAATTGAACTCAAAGTTGTAAAAAAGTTAGGTTTAGCAATAAATATGTGAAGAGCAGCAAAATGGAATACAAAGTGAAATGATATGTAGTCTTCCGATAACGATAAATGTTGTAACCTCCGAAATATGTACTATTCTTGAAAGAGAAAGATAGCGAAAGGCTAACAGTTTCCAATTCAGAACCAAGAGTAAAATAGGAAATATTAAAGTAATAAATAGTGCTCAGAAATGTTAACATTTCCTATTTCGTATTATAAACAATGCATGCTTTAAGATATCATTTTGTTTTTATTTGTCAGAATTTCATCACTTGAGCCTCATCAAATAAATCCTAACATCACCTTGAAGACAGTCATCTTTAAAAGAAAAAGACACCAAACTAAAAAGGTAAATGTAATCGAAATACACCTTATGAAAGTAATAGATAGTGTAGAGGGACTAATAACTATTCTAAAAACATGAAACATGCATCAATACAGAAAATGCTGGATAGTGTAGATGTAAAAAAACAAGAAGAAGCAACAGTAATGGTGTAGGAGTATAAATTACTATTCTAACTCCCAGAAAGTGCATCAATAAAAAAATGTAGGACAACGTGTGTGTACCATTTCATTTTGAAAAACAACAGTAAATTAAATCTAAACGTATGCAAAGAAATGCAGACATATTTATTTTAAAAAATGCACTATTAAGAATAAACAACATAATCATACTGTTTTCTTTTTTCAGAATCTCAATAAAGTTTCCAAAAAAAGTAGAAACAAATTCAATACCCAGCACACCTGAAAAAAACTCCAAGGAAAGAACAGCAGGCTCAAGAGGTAATTCAAATAACAAATGTTATCGATTTTAAAAAATCCATTGATAATACTGCAGAATTAATACTCCAGTAAAGTGCATCAGTTGAGAAAGTGCTGGATATTGTAGAGGAATTAATAACTATTCACACTCCAGGAAAGTGCATCAGTAGGGAAAGTGCTGGATAGTGTAGGGGTAACAATTACTATTCTAACTCCAGGAAGGGGCATCAGTAGGCAAAGTACTGGATACTGCAGGTGTATTAATTAGTATTGTAACTCCTGCAAAGTGCATCAGTAGAGAAAGTGCTGGATAGTGTAGGGGTAATAATTACTATTCCACCTCCAGGAAGGTGCAGCAGTAGAGAAAGTGATGGTTACTGTAGGGGTGTAATTTACTAATCCAACTCCAGGAAGGTGCAGCAGTAAAGAAAGTAATGGATAGTGTAAGGGTGTAATTTACGAATTCCGACTCCAGGAAGCTGCAGCAGTAGGGAAAGTGATGGATACTGTAAGGGTGTAATTTACTATTCCAACTCCAGAAAGGTGCAGCAGTAGGGAAAGTGATGGATAGTGTAAGGGTGTAATTTACTATTCCAACTCCAGGAAGGTGCAGCAGTAGGGAAAGTGATGAATAGTGTAAGGGTGTAATTTACTATTCCAACTCCAGGAAGGTGCAGCAGTAGGGAAAGTGATGGATAGTGAAAGGGTGTAATATACTATTCTAACTCCAGGAAGATGCAGCAGTAGAGAAAGTGATGGATACAGTAAGGGTGTAATTTACTATTCCAACTCCAGGAAGGTGCAGCAGTAGGGAAAGTGATGGATAGTGTAAGGGTGTAATTTACTATTCCAACTCCAAGAAGGTGCAGCAGTAGGGAAAGTGATGGATAGTGTAAGGGTGTAATTTACTATTCCAACTCCAGGAAGGTGCAGCAGTAGGGAAAGTGATGAATAGTGTAAGGGTGTAATTTACTATTCCAACTCCAGGAAGGTGCAGCAGTAGGGAAAGTGATGAATAGTGTAAGGGTGTAATTTACTATTCCAACTACAGAAAGATGCAGCAGTAAGGAAAATGTAAGATCAAGTAGGGGAATAAAATACTATACCATCTTCCTAAAAAAATGCAATAACAGGGAAAATATAATATAATAAAGAAAAGGAATATTAAATAGAAATATAAGTTAAACACAGTATTGAAAACATTTATAACTGCATCTACAACATTTTACATTAAAATGACATTGCCTTTTCCTTATTTTTTTTTTATAAATTCCCAGCAATCTTCTGAGATAAACAATCTTAAAATCCGAAAAAGCCAACAACCAAAAAGCCCACCAAGAAAGCAGAAAGAAAACCAGAAAGTAGACAAAAAATAAAACAAATACTAAGCAAAAGGTAAATAAAATACATACTGCGATGGAAAATGTTCTATAGTGTAGATATATCAAATACTATTTTAACTCCAGATAAGTGCAGCAGAACAGAAACAGACTTATAACAAAAGAGTATTATTTTATATTCTAACTCCAGGTAGGAGCAGCAGTAGGGAAAGTGTATGATGGTAAAGGGGTTTGAATTTCTATTCTAAGTCCAAATAGGTGCAGTAGTAGGGAAAGTGTAGGATGATAAAGGGACATTATTTAATATTCCAACTCCAGTTAGGTGCAGCAGTAGTGAAAGTGTAGGATGGTAAATGAGTAATATTTTCTATTCTAACTTCAGGTAGGTACAGCAGTAGGGAAAGTATAGGATGGTAAAGAGATGTTATTTACTATTCTAACTCCTGGTAGGTGCACTAGTAGTGAAAATGTAGGATGGTAAAGGGGTATTAATTTCTAATCTAACTCCAGGTAGGTGCAGTAGTAGGGAATTTTGTAGGATAATGAAGAGATATTATTTTCTAAGCTAACTCCAGGAAAGTACATCAGTAGGGAAAATGTAAAATGGTTAAAAAATATTTTTTTAAATTCAAACTCCAAATAGGTGCAGCAGAAGAGAAACAGACTTATAACAAAAGAGTATTATTTTATATTCTAACTCCAGGTAGGAGCAGCAGTAGGGAAAGTGTAGGATGGTAAAGAGATTTTATTAACTATTCTAACTCCTGGTAGGTGCACCAGTAGGGAAAGTGTATGATGGTAAAGGGGTTTAAATTTCTATTCTAAGTCCAAATAGGTGCAGTAGTAGGGAAAGTGTAGGATGATAAAGGGACATTATTTAATATTCCAACTCCAGTTAGGTGCAGCAGTAGTGAAAGTGTAGGATGGTAAATGAGTAATATTTTCTATTCTAACTTCAGGTAGGTACAGCAGTAGGGAAAGTGTAGGATGGTAAAGAGATGTTATTTACTATTCTAACTCCTGGTAGGTGCACTAGTAGTGAAAATGTAGGATGGTAAAGGGGTATTAATTTCTAATTTAACTCCAGGTAGGTGCAGTAGTAGGGAATTTTGTAGGATAATGAAGAGATATTATTTTCTAAGTTAACTCCAGGAAAGTACATCAGTAGGGAAAATGTAAAATGGTTAAAAAATATTTTTTTAAATTCAAACTCCAGATAGGTGCAGCAGATTGGAAAGTCAGGAATAGAGTAGAAATATTATTTAGTAATCTAACTCCACGTAAGTGTAGCATTAAGTAAAGTATAGTATAGTATAGGGGTTTTAATTACTATTCTACCTCCAGATAATTATAGCAGTAGAGAAAGTGTAGGATGGTATAGGGGAATAAAATACTATGCCAACATCAGAAAAATGCTATAACAGGGAAAGGTTAACAAATTTTTTAAAAGGAACAGTAAAGAGAAATGTAACTTAAAGACAGTATTGTTCACATTTATAACTGAATCTGCATCATTTTACAATAAAATAACATTTTCTTTTCCTTATTCCAATTTTTTTAGAACTTCTCAGTAATCTTCTGAGATAAACAACCTCCAAATCCAAAAAAGACAACAAACAACAAGCCCACCAAGAAAAAAGAAAGTAGAGCAGAAACCAGACCTCAAAGAAAAAAAAAATAACCACAAGGTAAATAAAATACATACTGTGATGGAAAGAATTCAATGGTGTAAGGGTAGGATTTACTATTTTAACTTCAGGTAGCTGCAGCTGAAGAGAAACATAAGGATGGTAAAGGAGTATTATTTTCTATTTTAACTCCAGAAAAGTGCAGCAGTAGGGAAAGTGTAGGATGGTAAAGGTGTATTATTTTATATTCTAACTCCAGGTAGGTACAGCAGTAGGGAAAGTGTAGGATGGTAAAAAGGTGTAACTTACTATTCTAACTCCAGGTAGGTGCACCAGTAGGAAAAGTGTAACTCCAGATGGGTACAGCAGTAAGGAAAGGGTTGGATGGTAAAAAGGTATTATTTAGAATTCTAAATCCAGGTAGGTGCACCAGTAGGAAAGTGTAGGACGGTAAAGGGGTATTATTTTGTATTCTAACTTCAAATAGGTGCAACAGTAGGGAAAATGTAGGATGGTAAAAAGGTGTAATTTACTATTCTAACTCCAGGTAGGTGCACCAGTAGGAAAAGTGTAACTCCAGATGGGTACAGCAGTAAGGAAAGAGTTGGATGGTAAAAAGGAATTATTTAGTATTCTAAATCCACGGAGGTGCACCAGTAGGAAAGTGTAGGACGGTAAAGAGGTATTATTTTGTATTCTAACTTCAAATAGGTGCAGCAGTAGGGAAAGTGTAGGATGGTAAAGGGGATTATGTTCTATTCTAACTCCAGATAGGTGCAGCAGTAATGAAAGTGTAGGATGGAATATGTTACAAAAAATAATGTACAGAATATTATAAATTTGTTCATTTTTAACAGAAACACATAATAACATTTTTTTTTCTTTTCAATTTTTTCAACAGAAAATGTCAAGCCAAGCAACAGCAACATATATCAAATCCAGGAAAGGAAACAGATTATTGAAACATTGTGGATATATATATTGCAATGAAATGATAAGTGAACTAAGGAGACATTGGAGGTGTGTGCAATATTATTCATCCCATTGCAGCGGCAGAGCGGTTACTGTTGGAGATAACATTATAAAAACAACTGAACATAACCACTCTGTCTCTGCAATGGATATTGAAATTTGTGAGACCATTAACGAAATGAAAGATATTGCATCCACCTCCAATGCCACACCTGGTTCAATTTTAAGAGAGGTTGCACAGCATGTCCCCGGTCATGTTGCTTGTAATATGCCTTTTATTCCTAATTTGCGACGAATTATCCAAACAAAAAAGCAGGCAAGTAACACTCACACTGAAACTCCACAAACTTTTGCAGACATACATATTCCTAATGAACTTTCTATCTCTTTCTCCAATGAACCCTTCTTACTCTACGACAACCAAAACCCTCTAAAGCGTATACTAATCTTTAGCACTCCCCGCAACCTTGTGAAATTAGAGAATACTGAAATTTGGCTGATGGATGGAACGTTTAAAAGTACCCCCATCCTTTCACCCAAATTTACAGTATTCATGCACAGATTCAAAATAATGTAGTACCCTTAGTATATAGTTTGCTTCCTGATAAGCAATCAGCAACTTATACTGAATTTTTGTCAGTAATTAAAGAAAAAACTTCGAATAAAAGTCCTAGGAAAATTATTGTGGATTTTGAATTAACTATGATGAATGTGATCACCAAAACGTACACGGATACCCAAATTCAGGGATGTTTTTTTCATTTTTCCCAGGCTTTTTGGCCTAAGTTACAAAAAACATCCCTAGTTACTGATTACTGTTCAGATAGCAAACTACAGGTAGAATTAAAGAAACTAACTGCATTTTGTTTTGTACCTCCTGAAAGTGTAGACGAGTACTACACTGTAATTTCTGAATCAGAATATTATGTCAAAAATGAAGAAAAATTGGCCCCCTTGTTAAATTACTTTGAAGACACATGGATTGGACATCTAAGTAGATCGGGTCGCAGGAGGAAGCCACGTTTCCATGTGGAGTGGTGGAACTGCTACACAACCTGCTTAGAAGGAGGTGCAAAAACAAACAATGCCATAGAGGGATGGCATAACTCCTTCGACTACACAATTGGAAAACCACACCCCAATTTCTGCTCATTTTTAATAACTTTGAAGGAGAAAAGTTATCAAGAAATGAGAATTGCACAAACTTTGACAGGTAGCCTAAATCCACGGATTTCAAAACAATCTAAAGGGATGTCGGAGAGACTACTGGCAATACTTTAACAGTTTTCGTTGAGTGTGGCATTAGACTACCTGGAAAATGTTGCTAACATTTTACATTTTTAAACACATACATGCACCTTACTTTCCTGCTTTTACCTAAATTTATATTTTTTTAATTAATTAAATTGGCAACTTTTTTCAAAATTATTTTTTTAAATTACAGTCGGGTCACCAAACCATATTTTTTTTTTTTAAACATAATTTTTTATATTTCCTAAATATTATTTTTAGGAAATATTCTATACATTTAAAATAATTTAAATAGCAAAATAAGAAAATAAGTGAATAAAACATCAATCTTAAAACAAATAGCATTTTTTATATATTTTTCCAGATTTTATTTTTTAAAGGACTTTCTGAAAGCATTTTGAACGTAACATAAAATTTCTTGTATTCACCCTATGCACTACTTAATTCAAAAGTATTTTTTGGTATTATTTCTATATATTCCGCTGGTTTTTTGTTATCAAATTAATGAAAACAATTAATCTTTCAATTAAATAAAATTACCCCACAAAATTATGTATAAAACAATACAAATATTTAATTGTATTAAAATCAACAATTTTGTAAAGTCCAGTGTTCCATCATTTTTTTAACAAATAATGTTAAAAATATCTTATTTTTTTTCATTATCATAATCTGTGAATCAGCAATACAAACATTTTTGAAATATAAAATTCACTATCAAATAAATCTCAACCTGAAAGTGAAAGACCATATTAGATAACCAAAACTTTCTAACTCCATTTTTTCTCGCTAACTAAAACTTTTCTATTTTTTCTCATATCCTACCTCCAAAAAATCTCGCTAAGGAACCCTTTTTTATATCTTCAATATAATATGAATGTAAACAACAAACGAATTACCAAAAACAAATCTCCAGCTAAACGAACAGTTAATAAAAATCAATTTTTCTTTAGTAACACAAAAACCAGTATGTAAAAAGCTCGATAAAACCAAAAACCCACTTTTGTGACAACTAACGATACTGTTTTCTTTTATTTCCAACCAATTTCATAAAAACTGTACATTTCTTTTATATCACATATTTATTTACATTCAAAATGATTTCTAATATATAAGTATTACTTATTTCAAACAACTTATCCGTTTTCCCTTCTAGAAATACGACCCGACAAAGGCATATTCAATTAACATAATCGGCGACATGTTATAAATAATACAAAAACATCAGAATTTACATAGGCAACCTCTCCTTATCCTTACAATATATATATCCACAATGTTTATTTTAACTATTATTAAAGTTATTAAAGTTTCCTACCCGAGCGCAGATCAGCTTCCAGCTGCTTCCTCCAATCGATGCTGTTCAAAATGGCCGCTTGCGTCGACGTTTACGTGACGACGTGATCCAAAGCAACTTAGATAAAAAAGGACTATTAACTAAAGATTATATTTGTGAAATGTATAATATTTATTTGAATTATTAATCATTTGTTTAAAAATTAATAAAAATAAGAATAATTTCAAATAAAATTTGTATTTTTTTTTAATAAAAATATATTTTGAAACAATAAATTCACTTTCATTGTATTTTTTGCTATTCTATATTTTACCTTTTTCTACATAATTGTAATGTAATAAATTATTATGAATTCCACTTACCTTAATACTGATTGTATTTCCATGATTTTCTGCATATTTCCTGCTTTACTACGACTTTCATAAGTATAACGCGGGATGCTATGGAGAAGGTATCGAAATAAAAGAAGGACAAATGACTCCATGGAAATCAATGTTAAAACGTGGGAAAAATACAAACTTAACTTTTTTAATTAAATCCTTTATTTTAAAAAATGTAAAATAACTTTCTAAAATAGTTAATAAAACATTAGAGTTTTTTTAATTTAATAGTATATTTAATTTTTTTAATACTAATAAAAAGTCTGAATTTTTAATTATTTTGGTTTTTTAAATTCTCTCTTCAAAGTAATATCAAACTAAAAAAAGATAAATTCTTCAATAATCTAACTTTATATTTTATTTAACTTAATAATTATTTTTAAATTAAAAATAACTTCAAAATTGTAATTAATAATAATTATTTCTAAAACTTATAAAATCATAATTAAACTTTTCAAAAACAAAATATATTTTTTAATAATATAAATTTACAAGATGAATAATACTTGTAAATTTTAATATTTCACCATTGTTTAAAAAGTATAAATGAAGTACTTATTTTTAAAATATTATATTATTTATTAAATAAATACTTCTTAAATACTTCATTAAAATTTAATCTATCAATCTGATATTTTTTTTAAAAAACATTAAATATTATTAAAATATAATTAAAATAGTATTTAAAATTAATTTAACTTTGAATAAAAAAAAAACCATAATTACGATGTAAAAACATGCGCTGTAACGGCACTTGCGTTGTAAAGGTACTTGCATTGTAAAAGTTGCATTGTAAAAGTAATGCATTGTAAAAGTTGCGTTGTAATGGCTGTTCCCCTCCAGCTACAATTTGTACCGCATATTTGACAATCAAGTCTAGATAATTTATCAGGAACAGAATCCCTTCCATTGACCATAGATAATGACTGGTCACCAGCATTGGATTCAACATAGGCTCCAGCTGTGGCCTTCTTCCTGACGAAGGCTCCCTCGAGTGCCGAAACGCTCATAGAATACCACCAGTCATTCAAATTCGTGACATATTGTTTCAGTTGAATCCATTTTTAAAACATACTGTGTCAACTTATCAACCTGGTGCAAAATGTTACCATATCAAAAATGTTTTAAATCTGTATATAGTTCTGAATGGGATCGTGATTGATGGACATGAATGTGAAAGTATGAATATCTTAGGTCATCCATTTGTGAAAAAATTAAAATAGATGATAATTTGTATTTTTGATAACTACTTCTGTTGCCTTGGTTCTTTCTGCTTTTTATTGCCCAATTATCAGCATAAATTATGATTCATGGTTGGTTGCCTTAAATCTGTACATTGATAGATTTTTCCCTACCTTAACGCACCTTTATTTAAGGAGTAGGGGGCCTCTTCTTTTACACTAGAGGCTCATCCACCACTTATACACCCACTGAAGTGACTCACGCACTCAATCACACACTCAGAGACTGACACATCCACTCACTGAGAGACCCATGCATCCAGTCACACACCCAACTCAGACCCACGCCCACTCACAGACCCCACTCAGACACTCTTGCACCCGCTCTCTCAGACTCATGCAACCACTCACACACCAACTCGCACTCACTCACAAACTCACTCAGACTCCAACACTCACTGTTATATGGCAGTTAAAATGGAGATGAGCTCCTGCTTTTAAAAAAAGTTGATTGGATGATGTGAATGCGCAGGTGAATAAAATTAGGTAGTGTCTTGAAAGGATAAGTAACTAGATCTGCGATTGGCTCTTGTAAAAATAAAAGAAATGCAATACAAACATGCTTTTTATTCCACACAGTAAGCCACACCTGCTGCAGCTCATTCTGTAACTAATATAGTTCTTCTAGAATGTGCTGTGAACTTGTGACCAACTGGTTCTAATCCGTTGCTATGGAGACTGTGCTAAGAGTGTACTGGAGGAAGGGTGTTAAAGATAGAATTGTCTGTTTTTAGAAATTAGAGGTGTTTAGACTCATTGTTGCATAACAAGGGTTTGATTCCCTAGTGAGGGCTTGCTAATAGAGTGTACTGTGGTTTGAAGGTCAAATGTACCAGGCAAAATATATTTTTGGACTCACGTAATTTTTCACAAATATGCACAAATACCCTCCCATGTTTGGCTTCTTTATAAGTGCATGATAGAGTTAACACATATTAACCATTCATACGTGGAGTTACAAAATTAAAATATGAAAAAATATGTTTTTATGTGCTGCCTTTCACTGTTTCAGAGAGTGCAAAGTTGTAAAGGTTGCCATTAATGGTTGCTTTGCATGAGAGTATTGAATCTATCTATTAAGAGCAAAAAAAACTACTTCACTAACAAACTCAATTTTCAGGTAAGTGAATTGTATTTAATCTGGAGAAAAAAATAATTGAAAATGTATAGGTGTATGTGAGGTTGCTAAAAGGGAGTATGAAATATATAGAAAAGTATTGAAACTTTATTATGATCTGAGTGTAGTGTGAGTGTTTTTATATAGTTATTAAGAGGTGACTACAACACTTTGTGAGTGTGTGAGCATGTAGCAGTTTGAGGGGCAGACTAGGTATGTTGTCCGGGAACTGTATATTGTACATGTGCAGTTTTACTGCATGCTCGAATAGCTAGAAAAAAAATGCTTGCCACGGGGTTAAACTTAAAGTATTAGAAGATCTGCTAAATTTGACATGTCTGTACATTATGTGCTGTTCACAAAGAATGTTTTTTTTTTAAGTCTGGGAACTGTAGTCCTATTTATTCCATTTTGAAAGTCTCCTCGTCTTAGAATTGAAAGGAAAAAACATGGCCTGTAGGTTTACATAACGCATAGCCTGTGAAACTTGACAGCTATGTATTAGATTGCCTTTAGGGTAGGTGTTGGTACGTGCTTAGATGGTAAGATATGCCCTTTTAACTAATAATGAGTCACATGTGTAGTCTGGGAGTGCTAGGCATAGTTAAATATGCAGTGTTTAAACATAGTTTAAGTCTACTAGTGCACTCACTGCCAGCTTCACTTGGCATGTAAAAGCTGTTTATCAAGTCTGAAATCCACGTTTTAGTACAGATAGCTCACCTTTGAGATATGCTGTAGGTGCCACAAAGCACAATGCTTGGTTCTTAAAAGATTGAGATGTCCTTTTGAGTTTTAGTAAGTTACTCATGCACTTGCAGAACCCTATGCCAGGCGCTGCAGGCAGTATACTACCCATAATACAACTAACATACATGTTTCCAAAGCATAGAGCTACTCTCTCACCCAGTCACAGAGGGACTTATACATTTACTCACATACTGAGAAACTGCTTATGTGCAACAGTATCAAAGGCAGTTGCAGCCACTTACATACACATTTTAGAAATGCCAGATTTTTTATTGACAGAGACGCACAATGTACGACGCAAGGGGGCAGAGCCGGAGAGGAGCGAGTGAGTAAGCGAGTTGGACTGCTCGTTCCCCGCAGCCTGAGACCCGTGAACCGAGAACCGCTGCCTGAAATCGGAACCGTGTGCTATCCTAGCAGGGTGCGGGTTGTGCGGCTGCTGCTAAACCTCCCAATCTTTAGCAACTGCACAGAAGAGGACGAGTACGGTCGTCAATAGTTGGCGGCAGCAGAGCGTGACACCGGCGGTCCACAGTGGTGGCCCGACTAGGTTTGGGTGCGGCCTGCAGTCTTGTCTGTTGGGTCTCACTCGCCAGCCACCCCGGATCACCCTGGAAAATTACACAGTTGATGCCAGATGTCATCTAGTTTGCGGGAGCAAGGGAGTCGAAGATGCGCAAGATCTCCAGGAGTAGTCGCTGAGAGTACAGTCGCTGAGGCATCTGAGGCAATAGAAGATCTGAGCCATGGTTGGTAGCATACAGAAGCTGTAAACAGAGAGAAGCAGCTTCAGCGAAACAATGCTGTGACTACTAAAGCAAATCCTGCCGCTTTGCCTAGGAACAAGGCACGCCTGCTTGTTGGCACATTTGCTCACCTGCTTACTTGCTGAACTACTTAACCGCTTACCTGTATACCTTTTCTTCATTGACCAGCCTACTTTTATCTCCTTTTTTGAAAATGTTTTATTTTTTATTGATGCCTTCATCCCAGTTGCATTTTCCCACATTTTCTGGATGAACTACTGGGGACTGTACGTCGGGCCTATATAATTTTCAGTTAAATGTGCCATCTTCACGTTCTATTATATGCTATTCAGTGTTAATAGTGATCCTCAGCTACTTCTAGGGTTCTCTAGTGATCCTTGTGTCCTGCCACTTTTTCCCCTCCCTGGGGTCAACCGGTTATATTCTTTTTCAGAAATTGTTGGCACTAGTGATTCCACCATTTCTGAGGACCAGTAATGAGGCTAGCTATTGTCTGCGAGCCCACAAACTGACAACATTCACTGGTGATGTCCCCCAGGTGCCTGCCTTCAGGACGATCAACTGCTCCTTCAGGATCTCCCACAGGGTCACCAGGGTCCACAACAGGGCCAGGTAGTTGTCCCTCCATTCACACTAGCCCCCTCAAGTTACAAAAAACCATCAGGCAGAAAAAACCCTGGGGTCATCTATTACTTCTGAAATCCCACCCCACAATGTTGTCAGTGTTCACGAAAGGCATGAGGGATACAGTAATAAAGGATAAGGTTTCAGGGATGGCCCCTGTTGTAGTTAGTGAGAATGAGGCAGGTTCTGGCTCGGTTCTGTCTGAGATGACTGTGCCACACTATCCTAAGTTCACTTATCAGAACTCAGGGGAATAACTCCACTAATTCAGGCTACAGATAAGCGCTTTAATGATGGTAGTTGAAGAAACGGAGATAGAAATGCACATGGTTAATGAAGAAGTCAAGGTCCAAACTGAAATAAATGTTGCCATAAATTAATGTCTGTATCTGTGGGGCCGGGTTCCTTGGTCGTTAAAACAGACCCTTTGAATGCTGCAGAGCCATCACCTGGCCAGCTCTCCCTTGAAATGTCCCCCCAAAAACAACAGGTTGCAAACTGCAGCCTCGAACCTGTGGACTTACACCACGCCAGACATCGCCATACCGATGGAAAAAACAAGTAATGGAGGCCAACTTAAAAGCGCTGGTAGCTAAGGAGTTGAGATTAAGACTATCATCGGACAATCACGCTAGTTGCCCCCCTGTGCCAACTTTGTATAGTAGCACCCCCTTCAGTGAGTCCTATGCCCAATCATTAGGTCTGTCAAAATCGGAGGAGTTAGAGATTTCTCAAAATAAAGGGGTACTTTTATTATTATTTTTGGCGACTGTTAAATATAGCAGATACATGATTGGGGGAGGGGGCAATTTTGACATACTTTATGCACTAGAGAGGATTCTTTTTTATATTCTATCCCTACTGGAGAAAACCACTCTCAATTCTGATCACATGCTGGATGCTCTTTCACCGATTTTTCATGGGGATTCAGAAGCTCAATTACACTAGGCCCTTCTATATAAGGCAGGGAGGGGGACTGAAGTAAAATCTCAGGCATGCCAGACACACACAGGGGTATCAGAGTTGGTAATCCAGTTGGAGTCTTGGGAAGACAAGAGGGTTTCTCCCACACCACTGCCCAGAGATAGTCCCACGTTATGTACTGACCCCGAAAAAAAAGTATTAGGGGTACTTTCACACATCAATTCCAGGGGAAGCACAAATGTAATTGCACCCTTGAATTCGTTGCAGGTTTATCCTATTTTTAAAAAAGGGAAAACCACTATCTCCTGCACCACTCAATCTTTGATAGACCCACTCCTAGTCAAAAGGCCCATGGATAACCTAGATGCTGCTACCCCTGGGGAGGGTGCCTCACTCAAAGATAGTGTTGGATTAAAAGGTCGCAGGGAGAAGAAAAATAGTATTCAGCACATTTTATGGCATAAGCCCAAAAAACTAAGGTTCCCTATGGTACCCGAGGAGCCAGACACGCCGATTTTGCTCCAAAGTAGGAATGCGCACAGGCCTACCGTCTTAGACGACTGCCAGACCTTTGGGACTTCAGAGATAAATCCTCCCTCTCCACCTATTTTAATAGATGACCTTTTAAGGGAGACATTAATGGGGATGGAAGGGCAAGGTGATATAGGGTTACTCAGACTTAATGAGGGGGGACACTTGGGATAATTTTAAAGTAAACATCGAATCAGCCCTAGTGCCCGTGGAACCAGGAAAGATCATGATTCAGTGAGCTAGCAGTAAAAACACATGATGCTGTGCTAGATGTAGTGTGGGCTGTGGATAATATCCTTCCTATCCTTCCGGGCGAGGTTACTCTCCCAGTACAGACTGATCCTAGCCAAGGGTGGTTATTGGAAGGGGGTCCTGTCCACGCTTCTCGCATAAGGCAAAAGTCAGAATCGGGGACTGACTTAAGGTTAAGCGATAATACATCTGTAGGATGTAGACCGGGGTAGGCATCTAATATTCTGATTTTTCCTGCCTTATTTGAAAAAGAATCAGCTCCACTCAATAAAAGCTCCCTGTTGCAGTTACTATCAGAAAAAAGAGGGCCTGCAATTAGTAAACCATAAAGATATTGAGTGGGTTTATTTAGACCTTAGTAGTCAGTCTTTAAACTCTAGAGTTACATTCTGCTCAGGGATAATCGCAATGCTTGTTATGGCTCACACCGATCACTTTAGGAAAAAAGGGATCAATGTGTTCCCATACCAGGAGCGTTTTTTGGACCCACTTGAATTCCAAAGAAAAGATTCCCAGAAGCTAGGTAGTATGTTATCTAACATAAGGGGTGCCATAAACCCTAAATACAATAACATTTCAGTGAGTAGCTCTTCTGGGAAAAGAGAGATTAACATTATAGGTCCTGAGGTCCAAAGGGCCCTCAAACATTGAGGGGATAAAGAGATGGCCCAGTGGAGCTGGGTGGCTGGCTCACTGAACGGCTTAAAAGAAAACACAAAACTCCCATGTTGCGGAGGTAGGCCCCTGGGAAAAATCATGTCCTGGAATTTAGCAGGTTTTGGAAATCATAACTATAAATTAAATTCCTTACTAGTGCATGATCCTAAAATAATTTGTCTTCAGGAAGCTTGGAGTTGTGTGGATTTTAACTTTGAGAATTTTTTTGTTTTCGGTTGTGCAGCAAAACCCTCAACAAAAGGACACTCAAGTGGAGGTCTAGCTATTTTACTCAGCTGTATTATAAATTGGAATCCCATGGTTTTCTTTCATCCATCCAAGCTTTGCATGGGTTTGAAACGTAGGTTGGGTAATGGAACATTAGGACAGCCCACATCCCTCCTTTTGGTAATTTTCTGCCTGGGAGAGCCAAGGACTACCTGGTAGACTATTTTCTCCTTTGTGCACAAGACAAGTATCCCAGAGGATTGGACCTTGAGTCTGAAGGTGTGTGATTTTAATGCTAAAATGGTTGATTCTAATCTAGAATCTTCATTTCCCGGTCAAATTAGATCTGACATGCGGGGCTCGTCTTTCTTGCATAATTTGTGAATGAGTGATCTCGTTATATTAAATAGGAGATTCCCAGACGATTGTTCAGTCTCTTTCACTGATCGATTATATGGTAGTATCCTATCAGCTCTTTGGTTTATGCACACAATTTAAGGTACTGAGAACAAATTTGAGCGATCACTGTGTCCTACCGGTGGATGTCAGCCTGGAGTCCGAGTTGCTAGAAATTTGGCATCAAAGGGAGGATAGCATTTTGTATACCAGAACTAATGGGCGCACTTTTTCCAGTGTCTTGGGAGGATTATTGAAAATGTGAGCCTGTCAGAAGAGTGCAAACAGAATCTGTTTGAACACCAAGGTGCTCTTTTCACAAGCCCCTTAGGGTGCTACAATGTACATCACAACGTATCAGTCTTCGTACATGCTTTTAACGAAATCCCAAAAAGGATTCAAGTGGGGAGGCTGCAACTCGCAACTTCTCTTATGTCATCAACAATTCAAACCTCATTATAGTCAAACGAGAAAGTAAACTAAACTGCAAATATACACTCCTGTTTCAGTGTACTGCTTTTAAAAAAAAAACTAATTTTAAGCAAAAGAAACATATGCATTAAATGCTGGAAACAGTGAAGAAAATATGAAACACCACAAGAAATCAATACATCTTCATATACAGTTCTTTTGTATTTAAAGAACTTTTCGTGGTTCAATGCTTCAGTGGAGTCAACAATATCTCCCAATGCATTTCAGTGATGCCACCTTCATCAGGGGAACTGCTAGAATATATATGCAATTATGTTGCTTTACAAATGTTCAAAACGCGGTCAATTCAAAGATTCATTTCCATGCAACGAAATAAAATGTTACAAGTAGTTAATGTATCTATACAATTATTGTGTCTGGTTCCCCAGCTCAACAATACATAAATCAATTATCAGTAGCGGAAGTACCATGATCAGTAAAGGTCTCTGCCACCTGCACCACCATCGTCAGGTGGCTTAGAAAAATCACATGGATGCTTCCAGTGGATACCCTGAGAACCGTGGTCCAAGCCCTTGTCATCTCACGGATGGACTACGGCAACGTACTACTGCTTGGTGCCTGTAAGGAGGTATTAAAGAAATTTCAGGTGGTTCAGAATATGGCTGTGTGCCTGATTTGTAACTTACCTGCTAGGTCTTCGGCCACTACCCATCTGCACAAATTGCATTGGCTACGAATTGAAAGCCGTATCAAGTTCAAAGCCCTCTGCATTATGCACCGTATTAAAATGGACAAAGCCCCGAAATACTTATCTTCCTTGGTCCAGCAGTATGCCCCATCCCGCACTTTAAGATCTTCTACCCAAAACAAGTTTCAAATCCCACGTGTCAAGCGAGCCAAAATGGGTGGACGCTCGTTCGCCTTTTTGGCTCCTTCTTTATGGAACTCCATGCCCCAATTTCTGCGCTCGGAATTATGCTATATGACATTCCGCAAAGGTATTAAGACCTTACTTTTTAATATGTAACTGCCTTGCCTACGGCCTTCTTCACTGGTTCATCCTCCGTTTGCTCTAGCGCCGGGAAACCTCCGGGTAGCTGTGCGCTCAACAAATGCAATTATAATAATAATAATAATAATAATAATAATCAAATACCCTGTTTTTAGTGCTTCTCGATATGTGCTGTTTTCAATAAGACACGTGAAAAGAGTCAGAAGAGTGCCATCTCATGGTTTGAGAAGATTCCGGCCCTAATTAGAGCATGGGGAAGCAAAAAGGACGTTAGCTGCACTTAGCCAGTAGTGGCTAAATCATGGGAGGTAAAAAAAAATAATTGTGAGATCAATGTCCTAACAAGGAAACAATTTAAGTAGTTTTGATGGTTAGGCAAAGCAGGCAAGGAAACGTAATTTGGCATTGGAGCGCAGTGGGGTTTAAGATGCTAACTGGATAAAATTAAGAGGGGTTGCGCAGTTTGGTGACTCATAAATATTGAGCTTTAATAGCCAAGTACTGCGATTGTAGAACTAAGGCAAACGCCACTTTAATATCTGATGCAGAGTGGACCTCTTACAACTCTAAGTTGTTTACTTTAAATCCCCTGGCGGGGTTCAGAATTAGCCTTTGATTCCCCCGAGGGAAGAGACTATGGCCTCCCCTCGTGCAAATAAATAGAGTGCTATATTAAAGGGGCAAGGTACTCAGGCGCAATGGGCCCAGATGACATACCAATAGCTATAGTCAAACAAGATAGCTTATCATGGGTACAATTGCTTTGTCCAGTATTGTGGTCCCATTATAAAAAAAAAGGGTCCCAAAAAGTCCCCTGCTAGCTTTAGGCAGATCGCATTATTAAATGCGACTGGAAAATTGTTCGCAAAGCGCATACTTCTGCACCTCCAGGATTGGGCCTTCGGAAACGGCTTTGTCTCTGCAGAGCAAGCTGGGTTCCGCAAACATAGTAGTACCCTAGGCAACATTATCGGTCTGAAAACTCTAATTGAAAAATACCCAATAAATAAGGGTATGGCCTTATATGCGGCCTTTATCATTTTCTCCACTACTTTCGACCTGGTTGACCGGGGGACACTGTGGAGACAACTGGCCTCAATGGGGATCACCATGTACCTGCTCAGATTAATCATTGTATTGCCTTCCTCCACCTGGACACAGGTTCTGATGGGAGGTACCCAGGGCCGTCAAGCAAAGTAGACTCCTAACCGGCTGAAGCAAGGGTGCCTACTGGCTCCTCTCCTCTTTTCTCTTGGCACAAATGATTTGCCTAGCAGGGTAGGGCTGTGTAAAGGTGACTCCCCGAACTAGGAACAAAGAAACTGAGCTGCCTGCTAAACGCGGACAATACCATTTTGTTAGATTGAACTCCAATTTGATTACAAAGGCGACTCACAGAGTTAGGACATTACTCAGATGAGTATTGTTTTTAAAATAAATATCTCAAAAAGTAAAATTATGGTCTTTAGATATCGGGGGATGCAGAGTTAAAAAAATATGGACTGGTTCTTGGGGAAAGATAAACTTGCTGTGGTGAAGTTGTACCCTTACTTAGGGTAAATCTTTACAAGCATTTGCTCCAGTAGTGACCACATTAACCAATGCAGAAGTGAGGCAATCTCCCAGGCTTCTGCAATTGGTAGACTCTGAAGGCATTGTGGGAAAATACACTTTGCTCATGTTCTATCAGTTTATAAAAATTAAAATTCCTCCTGCGTGGAGTTACGCCTGTGAATCAGTAGGCAAACAGAAGTGGGCTAAGTTTGAGAAAGTAGAGGCACGTATTTGGCGCCAAATGTGAAATTTGGCGAATTTGGGCTACTTTCCACATATGTGTTCGCTATGGCTGCGTGAGGAAATCTTTTCCACCCTGAAGGGAAAAAGTGTCCTTTTTAGGAATTATGAGAAAGCTGTAAACCTGTTTGATTTTGAGAATAGTGGCACTGGCTCTCTTCCCAAACAGGATTTGAAAAGTCAAACAAAAAAAACTATTTATGAAGTCCCTCGCAAAAGAAATACAGCCGTGCGTAATGCTATCCAATAATGACATCAAAGTGGGGAGTAGTATTTATATACAGCCCCAACCTTACATTATATGGAATCTCCCCCAACCATCCTCCTGCTGTAACTGAACCTGCTTCCCTAGCGAATAGTAACTATAGCATGGGAGGGTCTTCCTAAAAAGGACAGACTGTCGTTTATGTGGTACCTGGGTGCAGGACTTGAACCGTGT
Organism: Lissotriton vulgaris; assembly: GCF_964263255.1. Classification (NCBI taxonomy): domain Eukaryota; kingdom Metazoa; phylum Chordata; class Amphibia; order Caudata; family Salamandridae; genus Lissotriton; species Lissotriton vulgaris. Next base: position 1,390,372,943 of record NC_141685.1, read on the forward strand.
CTTGTTTGTCTGTCTCCTGCAACAACCTTCATGATGTAGATTCCTAAGACCTTTGTTCCTAAAGTATAACGTTGCTACAGATGAGGAGGCCTGAAATTATCTATTGGCCACCCCTCCTGCGAACAACCTTGCTTTAAAATCTTCAGTTTTTTAAAATCAATTTTTAAATATATTTTAGAGAAGGGCTATGTTGTTCTACGTATTCGAAGTTGGTTGCTTAGATTTCTCTCTGGGCAATATCTAATGAATACTTTAATCGGTATTACCGGGTCGTTTTAATCAAACGGTTGAAATTGTTAGTGTATTCAATGATATGCTATGTCTCTCACTGACTACGTTATGGTTATATCCTAAAGGGTTTATGAACTTGGTATAGTAGTTGTGCTTTTTCACTTCCATCTTCTTGTATGCTGCTATGAATATTGCCATGTACATTTGAATACCATTTAGCCAGAAAAATGTTGTCCGTTAGGCTTTTTTCATGTAAACTGAATATTAATCAGTACTCTTCAAGGATTATTGAATCTGTTATCTTGCTCGGGCACTTGCACTTGTTGTCAACCTGTATGCTGCTAATCAAGGTGTATTGTATATCGCAATTTAGAATTTTTAAAATTCTTTGTATTTTACTCGTCATTGAATTAAATGCACTTTATTCTTTTTGGCATCCTTGTAATATACAGCCGAAAGCGTACAAGAATACGATGGTATATTTTGCTTTGCCCTGCCTTTGTTAGTCTTGTAATTGTAAAGACTCTGAAATGGATTATGCAATCACAATAAATCACTGCTTAAACATAAACAGAAATCCATAAATTCATCAGATGGTACTGACTTAGACTCTAACTACGACAGGATAATAACTACCCTCACACAATCTATTGAGGAGATAGCCCCTGAAAAAACACAAAAAGTAAAGGGTGCAGAAAAAGGAGCCCCTTGGTTCACCCAGAGTCTACGAGACCAAAAAAGAAAGCTCCGTCTTCTCGAAAGACGCTGGAGGAAATCTAAAATGGATACGTATAGGGAATTATACAGAACATCATTCCAATTGTATAAAAAACTCATCATTTCAGCCAAGAAGGATTACTATGAAGCACGCAAGAATAACGCCACCAATATCCAAAAAGAGACCTTTCAAATCCTGAAAGAGCTAAGTAAGAAGGAGGAAAAGGCAGACATATTGATTAATTGTGACACCTTCCAGGGATATTTCCTTGACAAAGTAGCGACCATACTATCAGACATTAAGAAGGATAACCCAGCCACATACACCTTGCCACTGCCCCCTTCACATTCTTCAACCCCTATCGTCACTAAATTTCCTGAAATTGACGCTACCTCCCTTAGACAGCTAGTAGCATCTACCAAGTCAGGCTCCCCCGCCGACCCTTGCCCGCCTGATATTTTCCGACTAGCAATCCCGATCCTAGAGGACCAGATTTTAGACCTCTTAAACATCTCATTAGCCACTGGATCACTACCAACATCCTTTAAAGAGGCCCGTGTCAGACCATTGATAAAAAAAAGCCTGGAGCCGATCCAACTAGCCTAAAGAACTACAGGCCAATTTCCCAGCTGCCTTTTTTATCAAAAGTACTAGAACAACATGTACTAAAATCCCTGTCATCCCTCCTGGAAGCCGATCATCTTCTCCAGGAATGGCAAGCTGGCTTTCGTGCCCACCATAGCACGGAACTAGTAATGCTGTCAGTACTGGATGAGCTCAGAGGCATGGCTGACAGTAAAAAACCAAGCGCCCTGATACTATTAGACCTATCAGCGGCGTTTGATACTGTCAGCCATGCACTGCTCCTGGACAGACTAGCCAGGGCCGGGATAAGAGAACAAGCTCTCCTATGGCTGACAGCCTTCTTATCAGGGAGGACGCAGAGGATCCAGCTAGCAGACCAGGTCTCCGAAGTGGGTGCCTTAGTATGTGGAGTCCCGCAAGGGTCCGCGCTTTCCCCACTTTTATTCAACCTATATTTACAACCACTGATAGAATCCCTGGCAAATATGGGCTGTAAAGTTTTTAATTATGCCGATGATACTCAGCTACTGCTGAGCATCGACAATACTATATCGGCTCAGTCCATGGCCCAAGATATTTTACGATTCACAGTGAATTGAATGTCGGCCAACCTATTGAAAATTAATCCAGATAAAACGGAGGTTCTTGTAGTTTCAACATCTACCTCCCCCTGGAATGATTTGTTCTGGCCACAAGAACTTGGACCCACCCCAAAACCATGCTCTAGTGTAAAGAGCCTTGGGATGAAGATAGATCAGGAACTATCAATGTCTAACCAAGTGTCCACTGTGGTTGGCTCATGCACGAATCTGATCAGGCAACTACGCAAGCTTGTCCCTTTTCTTTCAAGGAGCTTGCTTCGAACAATCGTTTCAGCTACGATTGTGTCTAGAATAGATTATGGTAATGCATTATACTTAGGCCTCCCAAAATATTCCATCAATCGCCTACAGGTCATCTTAAATGACGCAGCTCGTCTGATATTTGGAGCACCAAGGCGAACTCACGGCTCTCCCTTACTTTATAGGCTGCACTGGCTCCCTATATCACAAAGAGTTGAATTTAAGAGCTTGTGCATCTGTCACAAAGCTATTCACGGCCAGGCGCCAGCCTATATCAAGGATAGGCTAAAAATCTACGAACCTAAGCACACCTTGAGATCCTCCGACTCCCTCCTGCTATCTTGCCCACGTTTCAAACTGGCAACAAAAGGAGGTAGAGCTTTCTCAGTCCAAGCTCCTACCATCTGGAACAAGCTACCGGAGGCGCTCCGTAGAGAAGCCAACCTCCTCCGTTTTAGGAAAACCTTGAAAACTCTACTTTTTAAGGATGCGTTTAGATCTCCATAGTCTATGTTATCACTTCTCTATCCTCATTCCGTCTTTGTTGCTGTACTTTGTCAGTAGCGCTTTGAGACCTGTTGGTGAGTTGGCGCGATACAAAACTCAGTTACAAATTACAAATTACATCCAACCTTTGTGTAATTTTAATGCAACTGTATTGTTTTATGAAAACTGTAATTGCTGGTGTGTTATGTCTTTTTAGATTTTTTTAAGTGGTAATTGATCTGTTAAATTGGAGTTGTTTGTAAATGGTTTTATGTAGAACTCCTTGGAGCTCCAAGTCATAATAAAATAATTAATTGAGAGCTATAGAAGTACTAAAACAGAAAGCACATTTACTTAAACATCTCATGGCACTGCTATAGGGGGACTCATAGGAGACCCTAATACATACAGTGATACAGACAAAGACAATCATGACAATGTATAGAGTAATGTTAGCGATATTACATTAGGAGAATTGTTTATGGTTGTACTTACCTATGTGATAGTACGTAATGAAAACCTAAATCTAGTTATTTTCTTTTCAGACATCAATTTCTAGTTGACTACAGACAGTTACAATGCCTTAAAAAAGTGAGAAAAGAAAGAAACAAGGATCCAATCTCCTCACAAGTGAGAAACCAACGGGGCAAAATATGGAAAAGGTGGTGAAAGAGAAAAGAGCAGCTGGTAACACAACAAAGACATTTCTTGAAATTGTATGTGGCCATATGTGAAAGACAGCAAAATCAAGTAGATGAAAAACTAAATGTAACCCTTTCGCTGCTAGGGCTTACTGGTTGTGGGGATATATAGGACTTGTAGGTTCACCAAGAACCCGACTAACCCAGAGCCAAAAACTGAGCAGCAACTTGCAATTGTTTTTTATTATGTACCAGGTATAAAGCAATTATTCTGGGAAAATGTATACATGGAGAAATCAGTATGAAAGACACCTATGCATTTCTGAAGTGGGAACAAAATATAGAATTTAGAAACAGTAGATATTTGCACATTTCCAAAATTGGGAATACTCATACTAGCATGAGAATTATTGGTAATTTTTCAAAATGACTTCTTTTTTTACACATTGTCTTTCATTTGGAAGGCAGAAATGCATCGAAAGTCAATAGGTAATAACAGTAGCTTAACAAATCTGAATTACCCGAAGTCTCCCGATAAAAATGGTACACTTGTGTGGGTAGGCATAGTGCCCACAACAGCAAACGACTCAAAACGCAACGTGAACACACCACATTTTCACAATGAAAAATTACCTTTTTTTTGCAAAGTGCCTAGCTGTAGTTTTTGAACCCTAGCTCTGCCGGCACCTATGGAAACCTAGCAAACCAATACCTTTTTGAAAAGTAGACACCCAGGGGAATCCAGGATGGGGTGACTTGACTGCCTCCCACCAAGTTCTGTTACCCAGAATCCCTTGCAAACCTAAACAATTGTCAGAAAAAACAAATGTTCCTCACATTTCTGTGGTGAAAAGTTCTAGAATCTGCGTGGATCCACAAATTTCCACCCACCCCGCGTTCCCCAAAGCCTTCCAAGAAAAATGGTACCTCACTTGTGTGGGTAGGCCTAGTGCCCCCAACAGGAAACGGTGCAAACCTCAACGTGGACACACCACAATTTCACAGTAAAAAATTACCCTTTTTGGCAAAGTGCCTAGCTGTAGTTTTGGAACCCTAGCTCTGCCTTCACCTAGGGAAACCTAGCAAACCTATATATTTTTGAAAACTACACCTAGGGGAATCCAGGATGGGGTGACTTGACTGCCTCGCACCAGGTTCTGTTACCCAGAATCCCTTGCAAACCGAAAACATTGTCCAAAAATACACATTTTCCTCACATTTCTGTGGTGGAAAGTTCTGGAATCTGCGTGGATCCACAAATGTCCTCCCACCCAGCGTTCCCCCAGGTCTCCCGGTAAAAATGGTACCTCACTCGCGTAGGTGGGTCAAGGATCTGCGACAGGCAAGGGCCCAAAACCTATTGAGGTGACATCAAAATTACCTATCACAAACCAACTTGGTTTTGCAAGGGGGGGTCCCATGAGTTTTTGGCTCGGGGCTCGGCGGCCATCTAGAGAAACCTACCAAACCCACACATTTCTGGAAACTAGACACCTGGGGGAGTCCAGCGAGGTATGGCTTGCATGGGTCCCCCAACATTCTCCTGCCCAGAATCCCCTGCAAACCTCAAATTATGTTGAAAAAAATCACTTTTTTCTCAAATTTCTGTGTGGGAAAGTTTTGGAAACTGCATGATCCACACATTTCCTCTTACCTAGCGTTCCCTCATGTCTCCCGATAAAAATGGTACCTCATTAGCGTGGGTGGGTCAAGGACCCGCGACAGGCAAGGGCCCAAAACCTATTGAGGTGACATCAAAATTACCTAGGGCGAGTGATGGTTCAATATATAAAATTTATTAACAAGAGATTTCACAAAAATGAAATGCACTGTCAATAATTGAAAGGACAAAAAACCACCATTGACTCGCAGCTCGTGAGCTGTAAAGCCACGACAAGGCACCAACCGCTTTACAGGCCATTCACACACCTTTCATACATGATAAATACAAGACCATTCACACCACTAGGCACAAAAACAAATATAGAAAAGACAAATATTTCTGCAAAACCACCTATTCCTCAAGCACATATAAATACTGATTGGATTTGGCGCACGGGTGAGTGATGCTTCAGTATATACAGTTGTATTAAACAGAGATTGCACAAAAATTAAATGCAGTTAATAATTTAAAGGACGAGAAACTGAACAATCGACTCACAGCTCATGAGCTGTAAAGCCAAAACAAGGCACCAACCTCTTTACAGGCCATTCATGCAGCTTTCATACGTCTGACACATACAAAACCATTCACAACGCCAGCCACGGGCCCAGCACATTACAACACTCACACCAGCAGACAGCGCCATTCAAGGGCCCATCACTTTCACACGCCCACATTCCTGACACAGTAACCACACCGATACAGAAAAGGGGGTGGTGATGAACAGAGTGTCTGAATTAAGCAGACCACTCTTACCCAGTCCAAAGATCAGGGCTTGATCCATCACCGTTATTTATCTCACTGCACCATCCCAGCTCAGAACCTGGCTTTATGCAAATCAGTCTGTCCCTGGCCCAGTGCATCATGGGAACAGGGCAGACTAAACTACCAAGCCAATTCTTCACCAGAAAGGAGACAAGCTACCGGGGACCGGTTTCTGGCATTTCAGCCGTCTTCGGCCCGGCTTGCTTGAATCCTGATGGTGCAGTGAGAAAGGGACTCATGTCTGAGTATACCCTGCCACACCTATAGTGGCCAAAAACGATACAGAAAAGGGGGTGGTGATGAACAGAGTGTCTGAATTAAGCAGACCACTCTTACCCAGTCCAAAGATCAGGGCTTGATCCATCACCGTTATTTATCTCACTGCACCATCCCAGCTCAGAACCTGGCTATATGCAAATCAGTCTGTCCCTGGCCCAGTGCATCATGGGAACAGGGCAGACTAAACTACCAAGCCAATTCTTCACCAGAAAGGAGACAAGCTACCGGGGACCGGTTTCTGGCATTTCAGCCGTCTTCGGCCCGGCTTGCTTGAATCCTGATGGTGCAGTGAGAAAGGGACTCATGTCTGAGTATACCCTGCCACACCTATAGTGGCCAAAAACGTAACCACACCAGCTCACAGATTGCGTGAAGTGGCATTTGGCTAGCAGTGTGTAGTGACCAGCAGCAAGTCATCTACTCACACACCACCAGCCAAATGCCTACCCACCCACACCGGCAGCCAAGCGCAAGTCCACGCACACCGCCAGCCAAGCGCCAGTCGACGCACACCGGCAGTCCAGGCACACCGCCAGGCAAGCACCAGTCCACGCACACCGCTAGCCAAGCACCAGCCCACACAAACCGCAAGCCAAGCGCCAGTCCACGCACACGACCAGCCAAGTGCCAGCCTGCACATACCTCCATCACAATTAGGATTTTTAATACAAAAAGAAAACACAAAGAAATTGCAAATAGATAAAAATCTACTAACACAAAATTTGAAACTAAATACATTGCACAAATGCCAACCTTGAAACTCAACAAAAGATATAAAACAACAAAGACTAGGCAGTTCACTTTACCACTCATGGATGCTCTCAAAAATTATTTTGCATTGGTACATTCTAAAACAAGCAGGCACACACAAAACAGGGTTAGAAGGACACTTGGGGCAGTACATACGAGTCTCCTTCCGCGTACCTCTTCGTCAACAGACTCTACATCACCTCCTGGGAAAGTCTTTTGAGGGTGTGGGAGGAATGTGATCAGGAAAGTGGCGATCTTTCAATCTAGCCACATCCTCCACCACTCCAACTCTAGGAACACTTGCCTGCTCCACTAGAACAAGGCTGCCTATTAAAGACTCCTGAAACTTAGCAAAAGTCATCTTTGACTCAGGACAAGAATCCTTGAATACAACAAAAGCATTAAAGGCTGCCAAGTGGAAAAGATGGATAGCCTACTTCTTATACCACATGTAAGCCTTCCGAAGAGCAGCGTAAGGTTCCAACCTCTGATCTACTCTATCAACTCCACTCATGTGCCTATTATAGTCTAAAATGCACACAGGTTTGCGCGCTTCAGCAACCTGACCCCAAACAGTCACAGGTGAAGTGCTTTCATCATGGATGGTAGTCCGCATGTAGACATCTCTCCTGTCTGAAAACGTCACAGCTAGAAGCTCCTCGCAACGCAACGCACTGCACTGTCCCCGCACAAGCTTTTGACAAACACTTTTTTTGGGAAACCTTTACGGTTAGAGTGGATTGTGCCAATTCCCTGAACAACCGCACACCTATGTAGACGTTATCAACATATAAACGGTGGCCTTTGTTAAAAAGTCCTCTACCAATTTCCCACATAATATTCTCAGTCACTCCAAAACTATACGGACAACCAGGGGGGTTAATCCTGGGTTCCTTACCGGTGTACACCCTGAAATTAGAGACATATCCAGTCCTACTGTCACACAGCAAATACAGCTTAATTCCATAGCCTGCCCTCTTATTAGGAATGTATTGCCTAAAAACCAAGTGGCCCTTGAACAACACCAAAGACTCATCCACTGCTATTTCTTTTCCTGGAGCATAGAGCTCAGAAAATGGAACAAAGTGATCAACGACAGGGCTAATCTTAAAAAGATGGTCACAATCGGGGTGATCTTGTGGCAATGCTAAACCATTATCGACAAAATGCAGCATCAGAAGCAAATACCTATCACGACTCATGACTACCGGAAATATAGCTGTTGCCATGAAGGGACTAGTAGACCAATATGAAGACATTGATGGCTTGCTTAGCAAGCCCATCAAAAAAGTTAAAACCAAGAACTTCATCTCTTCCAGATTTGTGGGAGTCCACTGGGTAGCTCTATAGTGGGACCTAATGCTGGCACTCTTGTCCCTCAAAAACTGTTCAGCATAAAAATTAGTCTGCTCAACAATCTCTGACAAAAACGCATTGTCCATAAACAACTGAAATAAATTCTCAGCAAAAGAAATTCTGTATTCCTTCTACAACCTGGAACACAAGTAAACTCTCGCAATGCTGCCTGCACCATGTCTGGGGCAACCCAGAGGTCATCACTTCCAACTGGAAGCCTTGCAGCTCCAGGCTGCAGCCCAGATGCCTCTTGCTGCACTATTGGCACATCAATGTCCTCCTTTAAAACAGGCACTTCATCCGCACTAAGAGTAGCTTAATCTGCACTGAGAGTTGCTACATCATCCGATGATGTCATGTGGAGAGAAAACTCACTGCCTGAATCTTCCCCTGCCTCAGATGCAGAGTCAGTCTCTGAACCATGGTCAGAGGAGAACTCAAAAAGCATACCAACAACCAGCTGAGCAGTAATCCTGCGGCTAGCCTTTATCCTTACTAAGAAAGGAGACTGCACAAACAAGTCAACAACCAACACTGTGCAAAATAAGTAAAAACAAATGTGTGCCTTTATCACAAATATCTATATACTCAAACTATACAAATCACTAGCAAGAGAGCTACACTCACCAGCACCTACTCTGCAGAGAGACAGAAAAAAACAACAATATCCCACTAGAAAGAAAAAAACAAAACCAATTACTCACAAGAAAGACAACAATATACACATCGAGCACAAATGCAAAACGTTTTTGACACTCAAAAAACAGAAGCCAAACATACTGCTATTACACCATTTGCAAAAAACACATTCATGCAGAGAAATTAAACTCATTTACAATGTATAACAAAAAGTCTCTTACCAAACAAACCACTACACAAACAGCAGAACCAAAAGTAACAAAACCGCAACCTGGAACAATCTAAAGAGGGAAAGCTTTAAACTAGAACAAAAAGGGAGAAATAAAGCATTCCAATTGAAATGCACAAGAAATAAAACAATTAACATTATAACACACTATGTCACTACCAAATGGTCAATCTGCCAGATGGGCCTTCAAATAGGGCTGTGAAAAATAGGGGGTGAACTTGCCCAAGTGATCGGGTGAGCTTGTCAGAGGGTGGGGACAAAAAACAGCAGACAGAAATGTGCCCGCCTTGCAAAAGAAATAAATCCCTGGTGCCTAGTAGGGTTTTCAGCCTCCCCCTCCCGCCTAGAGCAAAAAGGCTAAAAAAAAAAGGGGCAGATCTGTCCCTAGGAGGGGCAGAAAAAACTTTAACCACATTTTACCCCCTTGGAAGCAACCATGTCATTTCCATTACACACAAACAAAATCCATGGTGCCTAGTGGGTTTTCTGCCCCCCTCCCGGGGGAAGAAAGGCCAAAATAACAGAAACCCCTGGTGTCTAGTGGGGGCATTCCTGCAGTAAGATCGCAACGCTGTCCGCAATCGTGCTGCAGGAATGCCCTGTATTGAGACATCAGTGGAGAGGAAATACTCTTTCCTCTCCCCGATGCCTCAAAGCGCAGAAAAATACCCCAATGCCCCACTGGAGCACACAAACTTACGTGCTCCTCCTGGACGCGCTATAAACAAACTGTTTCCAGCGGTTCCGGATGAGCGAGCTAACCTCCTGGGATTGCATGGGGGGTCGGGGTGGCAGCAGAAACTCTTCCGCTGCCATTCCCCTTTGTGGCAACATGTTGGGCTGCCCATGGGGGGAGCGCCAGCGCTTCCCCCATGGGTGGGTGCCATGACGGCGCAGTTCCGTCATGAGCACAGCTCAACCGATGCTCATGACGGAACCGCTCAGTCATGAGCATCAAAGGGGTTAAGAACAACTAAGAAAGGAGAAAACGTACATGATATGAAGAGTAAAAAAGCATACAAAAAAGCACAGAGTTTAACCCGAAGGCAGTGTGTGGGAAAAGTTTAGAAGCTCACTTTTCTCCACATCTGGGTATGTGGTAGATATGATGACAGGCCTGTACAAATGCCAGCAGTGGCGCACTGATCAACTAGACAATATTCAGAGGACTCTAGATTTCGAAGTATATTCCCTATATATTTCATCTACTATTCGAGAGACTCGCCACGATTACATTATGCAGTAAACCACATTCCAAGACAGGAGTAAATCTGCAAAATCTCTCAGAAGGGGAATTTGTTGAGAACGTTCTGGGAAAAGACGAAAACCTGGAATACAACTTGATTAATTTGATGGCGTGTCAACGTGATACAGAGTATTGGAATCATGGTCATCGTGAGCTGAAATGCATGGTGAGAAACCTAGGAGCACCTACTTGGTTTCTAACACTCAGTTGTGCTGAGTACGCATGGGATGACCTCCATTGAATTCTTCGGAGAAGTAAACTCAAACATATAAGACCTCAATCTTCTAAAGATACCAGGAGAACTCTGCTCCATGGAACCTACAAACGTTTGGAGATATTTTAACCACAGGTTTCAAGGCATGTTTTTCATCTACAACAAAACCAATCCTCCTCCTGGCAAAGTAACTGATTTCTTCTGGCTTAAAGAGTACCCAGCTAGAGGAGCTCCACATATTTATATGCTGGTATGGGTAAAAGATGCCACGAAATTTGGAACAGACACAGATGAGTCTGTCTTCTCTTCTTTTATCGAACAGTACGTGACATGCTGAAAGATGGTGCTGACAAGGGTTTGAGACAATTTCTAGGGTTTCAAACTCATAGATGTGGGAAGTATGGTCGTCAAAATACCAGATGTAAAGAAACATTTTACAGGCGATGTCGTGTTGGAGTCCAACGACCTGTCATCTCAGCAAGAAGAGTGAACAGCTTTTTGTCTGCAGTCAGACATACACCGACACGGAAATCACCTACAAATACAGAAGAACAGAAGCTTCCAAGTATATAAACCCTGTGATTCTGAAGATAAGGAATGCAAACATGGATTTACAAATTGTTACAGACAACTCCATCACTGCTGCTCGCTAATGACTTCCTATAGAACAAAATCAGAGCAGGCAGAGATGAAAGGTGGAGAATTCTGCAGAAATGAGTCTTACAAATAAATTGTGCAGTTTCATTTGAAAATGCTTTCCCACAGAGAAATAGGATCCTAGGAGTGCTCGGACCGGTTGAGCTCGGCCAGTTTGTTCTCAAAGTCAAGAGGAATTATACAGTACTTAGCAGAATTTGATCCAGAAAATATAGACATTCTGAAATCTAAAATGATGGATGCATACTACCCAAGGATGACTTACCCACCTTCAAAACATGTGTCTCTATGAAGTACTTCAGCTCTATACATATCGAAGTAATCCAACTGAAAACATTGGAGGAAGAAATGCATTACATGGATGTGATGGTTGGTTGGTTGGTGAGAAACAACAAAGGAAATTAATTAACCACAGAAAGCTTAATTGCCAAACTCTGGAGAGAACAGAGTTTTTCTACTTGGCACTTTGCAGTTGTTCATGCCATGGCTTGCTGAATCAGATTTACTTGGACACCATAACTGTTATGAAGACTCTTTCAATGTTGTGAAAGACAGTATTGAGTGTTCAGTCTTTCTAACCTACTTGCAAATGTTGAAAGATGAGACTGAACAGGAAGAAACTATTTCTGCAGAGATAGCCAGAGAGTTCACAAAGCAGCCAAAGTTCTGCGCCAATGAGTCAAGATCCTTTTTGAGAACAAATAATTCAAAATGAAGCAGCTATATCTATAAATGAGGTGGATAATGCAATGCAGCAAGCAAGAGAGGAAACTGTGGATTTTGAAAAGTCAGTAGAACAACTGAACACTGAACAGAAAGAAATTTACAATGAGGTTAAAGATACAACAGAGCATGGATTTCACCACAAGAGGAAACAGTGTGAATGTTCTTCATTTGAACCAATTCTACTATACATAAGTGGTCAAGCTGGCACTAGAAAAAGCTTCCTAATTAAAGTTTGCACCGGTAATCTAAAGAAAATTACACATTTGAATGTATGTGTAGTACCAGCACCAACAGTATTAGCTGCACATAACATTGGAGGAATTGCTCCACATCGACTACTGGAGCTACCTGTTGAACATAACAAACTGGAATACCAGAAATAATCTGGTGATGAGTATCAAGAGTATAGAAAAAACTGAAGCTACTAATCATTGATAAAGTGAGCATGGTATTGAACATAATGCTTGTCTTCATACACTTAAGAATTCAGCACATATTAAGAGCAAACTACGATGTACTCTTTGGAGGAAAGCATTTAATTATGTCTGATGACCTACTACAACTTCACCCTACAAAAAGACCAGTTTTCTAAACACTTGTGCATAATTAAACAAGAAATTATCTGGGAAGTATTGACAACGTAAATATTTAGTTAAACTTTGAATAAAAAGAACTAGTTAAAAATATGCATCTAGCATCTGATGTGGAATATGGACAAATACTGAAGGACATTAAAGTTGGAGTTCTGACAAAAGAGGGGAAACGTGCTTATCAAGAAACTATTTCCTTCTAATATTACAGCAGCAGAACTAATGTACAATTTTATCGAAGAACAGCAATCATATTTTGTTTAATGCCAACACTTCAAGAGTGCTCCAACTTTAATGAACAATTACTACAACTGGAAAAAAGAGATATTTTGAAAATTACAGCTACTGATAAAATGGAACATCAGGGAGTAAAAATACTCACAGATGAGCTACAAGCACAATTGGATTCTTTGGAGACCTGCATGCAAAACTGAAGAGTTAAAAAAGCGATTACCTGAGAGAAAACCCGTCCAGTAATTTTGCGTTGTAATTTAAATAATGAGGAAGGGCCAGTAAATGGTGTAATGGGTAAAGTTATTTATTTCATTAATTTCCCAAATAGAGATGAGGTTGAATACTTGGCTACAAAATTTGACCAGATTTATGGTGTCAAACAGATTGGCCGATGAGTTGTACTTTTTCTGCTAGTGAAAGACTCGTATGTGCAGTGCCACCAGTTCCCATTCTCTCTAATGTGTGCTGTAACTATCCATAAATCTCAAAGTTTAAGTGTAGATGCAGCTTTTGTTAATTTTGTAAGTACTGTATTTAAAGAAGGAATGTCTTTTGTAGCATTGTCGCAAATTAGAACATTGTGCCAATTGTTTTTGATTGCTTCTGATAAGAAAGTTAATGATGATGCAGTCTGTGTAAGAGTACAATCTGTTGAGAAGTCTACACGCTCCTCTTTTAGGCCAGTACCCTGTTTATGAGAAACAGATAATCTGTCCGAAGCGGAAGATTACAAAACAGTTTATGGATGATGAAGAAAAGAAAGGTCACAAGGACAAACCAGAGGGTGTTAAGAAGAGAAAACTGGGAAATAGAAAACTGGAAAATGACAGAGACATAGTAGATTACCAGTTGGAAAACAGTTTGGATGTGAACTGCTATACAAATGTTGTTCTGAATGTACTGTTCCATTTACCACACCTACTAAACGAAATGTAACAAAAAGCTGATAAGAGAATGTGTTCTGCGCTATATCATTTGCTCCAACATTTACTGACTGACAGAACTCTAATACATTCTGCTTCAGGTACTCAAGATCTTTTAGACATATGTAGTGGATCACTAATATTTACACCTAACAATATGCACAATACTTTATTATGGTCACCCCTGGAGTTTTAGAGCAAGAAGTAAATATTGATGATTTATTTGGACTGTGTTACAAATGATACCATCATTGTGAAGATTGTTCTTTAAGATCTACCACTGAAATCAATTCTGAACTATTTCTCTACTTAACATTACCGGATTCTAAAACAGCGCCTTTTGAGAAATTGTTGCAAAAAGGCTAACCAAAATATGATCTGACCAAAGTGCAGATCAGAAGTTATGTCTGCATTGTTTCTAGGAACAACTGGAAAATACCTTATATTAATGCTACAACGATGCAGAGAAGATGGTTCCAAATTGTAAACTCAAATGACAAAGTTCAAAGCTGGACAAATATCAATTTTAGGGGAAAACTTTTACACTTTGGGTATCATCTTTCACAAAGGAGTCAATACAACCTCTGAACACTACACTATTTAAAGAGAGAAACTGGATGTAACGAATGCAATGAATCAGTCTTAATTTCAAACCAAAACTTATTAATACCTTTTCTTTCTTCCACCGAAGTTCTAGCGTGGAAATCTGAATAAAAAGTGGTGTACTGTGTTATTTCTACATAGTCATCTGTGTTTTAGACATTATTCAACCTATTGGGGGCAATGTCTTCAAAAAGATCTTCCAAATTCAGGCGTCCTGTTCTACTCCAGAAAGGAGTTTGTATTTTTTTTAAACCTTTTTTTATTGATAACACAAGCAGCTGATAGTTAATAAAAAAGAAAAACAAAATGAAAAATATAAACAAGAATGCATTTGATCAGTAAATGCTGTGTCTTGAACTTCTTAGTAATAAATACAGAGAGTAATACATAGAAAGAAAAGAAAAAAAACATCAAGTAATCAAGCAAATTCATATATCAGCTAAGAGTCAAATAATAAGATATCAAGGTAGGCAAAACCCTTAATTAAATCAATTCATATTTGAGCAAGTAAAAAGACATCCCCATTTTCTATTTTCTTAAGTGCTTTATCACCCCTTTTCCTAGCTAAAGATAATTCCATATCATATCTCCTTCACCAAAAACCACCATTCGTTCACATGAGGTGGTTGGTCCGAGATCCATGCCCTTGCAATAACCAATCTTGCACATGATAACAAAATAAAAACAACATCCACAAGGGGAGAAATAGTAGGTTGAATACCAAGAAGAATCATTTCAGGTCGTAATGATGTGTCAAATAATAGTTTCTGTTTCCGAATGTTTCCTAAACTATCCCAAAATGAAAACAAAACCGGACATGAAACAATCATATGTTCTAGATCAGCAGCCTGTAGTTGACATTTTGGGCATTTCATAAGATCATTGTGAACATTATTAGAAGACCACTTACAAAATTGTTGCGGGGTGTAATAAAGCTGGCAAATGGTCTTATAGGCTTGGAGTTTTAAACTGGATGAATGAACTAAAGTATCAATATTGTTTAAAAATGAGAAAATGATGTTTGATGAAATACCGGTCGTAAATTTTAAGGTCCATTTCTGAGCCAATTTAGGGCAATCATCTATCTTATATTGGCTAAAACATTTATACCCTAGGCTGATCGTAGCTTTGTTCTTCCCGCCTCCTCCATACATACAAATCCAAAAATCTGAATCGGAGATCTTTTTAAGCTTTAGTTTCCCAATAAGGAAATCTCGGATTTGTATGTATTTAAAGTACGCATGCCCCGTTAGTTTATATAGTAACCTAAGTGTTTCAAACTCTAACAAGCCTGAGGAGCCGTATAAATCACCCAGTTTGGTTATGCCTAAATTGGACCAAATCCTGCACCCTAAGTCACTAAAAATACCTGGTAAATCCGGATTGTTCCAGAGAGTTAAATCAGGGTGAAAGATTGACGTTTTGTTCAGTACCAGTATTATATTCCATATATATATTATGTCTTTGGCGGTCTTAAACCTGACTCTTTTAAAATAGTTTGGGTCATTCGTTCTAGCAAGGAATTGAATAGAATCGGTACCAAGCATAAATTGGTGAAAGTAATAAGGATTATTGGAATTAAAAAGACTCTGTAGACGTCCCAAAAAGGATGCAAAAAAATAAGTTCTAAAGTCTGGAAAGTTAAAGCCGCCCTTACTGAATGGTAACTTTAAGGTAGACGATGATCTGCGTTTTTTTTTAAACCCCCATATAAAGCTGCCTAGAATGCCATCAAGTTGTCTAAAGAATAATTTGGTAATTTTCAAAGGAATACACCAAAATAAATACAGAAACTTTGGCAGAATGTTCATTTTGATGAGATTTATTCGACCAATAAGGTTTAGGGGAACCTTATGCCATTTTTTAAGAAGAATGCTAGTGCCTTTTAATAAAACATCATAATTCAGTGCTATAATACACTTAATGTTGGATGTACTTTTAATACCCAAGTAGGTAGCTGTGTGGCATATGCCAGCGACTGGGATCTGTGGTTTATAATTAACTAGGATTTGTGTTTTATTTAGATTTAATTTGTAGCCCGATACTGCACCAAAGGCGTCGGCTTCTTTAATAATTCCGTCCATGGCTTCTGCGACATCTGTTGTATAAAACGCCAAGTCGTCAGCGTATGCTGTAATTTTAAGTGAATTAGTGCCAACGTTAAATGATTTTATACGTTCCTGGGATTGTATAGCATTAATAAAGGGCTCCATAGCAAGAACAAATAAAAGAGGCGATAGCGGGCACCCCTGACGCGTCCCTCTTAATATTGGAAATCTAGAGGACAGCAGATTATCGTACCCTATTATAGCATTTGGACAGTCATAAAGTGCTTGTATTTTCATTAGGAAGCGTTTTTTAAAACCAATTTCTTTAAGAGTAGCCCAAAGATATTCCCACCCCACTCGGACACATGATTTTTCAGCATCGAGTAGTACCATGCCGAATGGGGAGGAGTTTGTTGCAGCAACATCAAACGCAGTGATAGCCATGTTAACGTGCAATGTTGTGTCTGCCTACCACAAAACCGTGTTGGTGTTGGCTAACTAATTTGGGCATAAGAGGAGATAATCTTGTAGCAATTAATTTAGCATATGCTTTGGCATCTGAATTAATCAGGGAAATGGGCCAGTAAGACCCACACTCTGAAGGTGTTTTATTCTTTTTTAGAAAGAAAATAATTTTAGCGGTATTCCAAGAGCTTGGAGCCTTACTAGTTATCCCTATTTGATTTATAACTGAGCAAAGAAAAGGAAGAAGCTCCTCACTACAACTTTTGTATATTTTATCGGAAGTGTATCGTCCCCAGCGGCTTTCCCGGAGGGAAGGGAAAAGATGGCTGATTTCAATGCAGCAAGGCTAAAATCTTTTTCCAATTCTTCCATCGCTTCTGCATCTGTTTCTACTAACCAATTATTTCCAATGTACTTTTGAATAAATTCAATCGGAGGTAAATTCTCGGGGGTATAGAGTTTAGTATAATATTTAACAAATTGTTGCAGAATCTGCTCGGGTAGAGTATAATTAATTCCATCGGCCCCTCTTATGCTCTTAATTAAAGAGGTAGCTCTATCATCTGCAGCCTTATAGGCGAGAATTTTGCTGATTCGGTCACCGCTCTCATATTGTGATAGTTTATACTTGTGCAGCTTAATACTGACTCTATCCCTAAGAAATATTTTGGTCTCGCAGCGTAAAGTAATTAGTTTAAGTTCCAGCCTGCTTTATTCAAATTAGTAGTTAACCCTGCATCCGCCTGCTTAGTAATTTCAGCCAAATGTTCTTCCAAAGCCCTGATCTTAGATGTAATGCCCAGTATGTCCTCTTTTTGATTAGCATTCTGCTGAATAATAAATTGCTGGGCAAAACCTCTAATACTTGCTTTACAAGCATCCCATACAGTAATAGGTAGGGCTGAGTCAATATTAAACTCCAAAAATTCTTTTATATGTTCCTTCAGCTGATTAATGAATAGGGAATTGGATAACAAATGTCTTGGAAATGAGAATAGCCTGGGTTCCTGTTTTTAAGATAAGATATTAAAACCGAACAGAATGGGATTGTGGTCTGAAGTTACTTTAGGACAGATCTCCATTCTACTACATTTAAGTATATTATCCGTAGTCCAAGCCATATCAATGCGGGAGCACATTTTATGTGGTATTGAATAGTAAGTATATCCAGCCAATGTCGGATGGAGATTTCTTCAAGCATCTTTTAAGTTTTGTATGCGGGCAAGTTCTATAATGGCAGCCCTTGTTTTACGCATACGTTGCGAGGGGTGCTCTTCGTAGTATCTTTTACATAGTTAATTACACAGTTGAAATCTCCCATTAATATTAGCTCCCCCTCCCAATCTAGTAATTCAATATTAAGTCGGTCAAAGACTGCCGCATCGTCATAATTTGATCCGTACACTGCACATAAGATATATTTACGGTTTGATAGCATTAATTGTGCAATTGCCCACCTACCGGTTTTATCAGCAGCAGCTCTAAGAACTTCTACCTTAAGTGATTTTTTCTTAAGTATGGCCACTCCCCGGATTGATGCATTTAATGGAGTGCATATTATTAGCTCAAACCCCCCTTGTTCTAACATTTTTCTATCTTGAAAACGAATATGGTTTTCACTTAAAAGTACAAAATGGGGATTATACATTTTAAGTTCTTCAAATACAAGTTGTCTTTTACTTTTATTGTTGAGACCTGAAACATTCCAGGCTAAGCAACTAGCTTGATACATATCTTAATTCAACTATGTTCTGAATGACTGTTTTAGTCATAAAAAAAATAGACAGTTTCTTACTCCATCTGTACCTTAAGTCTTTTCTGCTTGTCTCATCTTTTTTACCCCCCTGAAAACCCCCCTCCCGTCCAAACTTCATCCCCTAGCCCTATCCTCCAACCCATAGAGTCTCCCCCCCCCCCAAAGTACCTACCAGGAAGCCTCCCTCTATCAACGGCTGCAGATGAATGGGCAGCCTACAAGCAAGGTCTCCTCAAGGACCCCCCTCCTTCCATATAAAACTCATAGAAGGAGCAAAGAAAATGAGAAAAGATATGTAAAAGAGAGCAGAAGAGAAAAAAAAGATCTTTTATAGTAAGATCATGACCATTAAACATCTAACATCTAGTTATCTGATGCCATCTTAGAGAGCAGTTGCTCAGCCTCTTTAACTTCAGTAAATAAATGAGTATGCCCAGCTTTCACAACTTTAAGTTGTGCAGGCTCTTGAAGATATACCACTGCTCCCACAGATTTA
The DNA here is from genome assembly GCF_964263255.1 of Lissotriton vulgaris. Lineage (NCBI taxonomy): Eukaryota > Metazoa > Chordata > Amphibia > Caudata > Salamandridae > Lissotriton > Lissotriton vulgaris. The sequence continues at coordinate 1,390,392,085 of NC_141685.1, forward strand.
AAAGGGTCAATCAATTTACGTAACCCCCAGCGTTTTTCCATCGTAACCTTACTAAGGTCTGATTTTACGAAGAAAGTTACATCGTCCACCGTCATTGGTTTATTTGGCCTCGCCTGGATAGAGACAGCTTGTCATAAGAGAAAGTTACCTAAATACATCAATATTGGTCGTGGAAATTTGCTCTCTTTGTTTCTGGTAACCATAGGTAATCTATGGGCTCGCTGTATTTGTGTCCCAATCCCAATCAGATAAATCGGGGAACGCTTTTGGAAGCAGCTTGACCAGATATGCTCGGGCATCCGCACCCTCCGATCCCTCGGGTACTCCACAAAGAGTCTCAGGTTCTGGCGCCTTTGCCGATTTTCTAGATCTTCTTTAGGATCACAATATCTCCATCATGTTGGTTAGTATAAGTCACAGTAGTAGCTAAAGATTCCTCAACAGTGACAACCCTCTGCTGGATTTCTTCAATCTCTACAGTAACATTATTCAATTTGCTTGTAAAGGAGTTTGTATAACATCTAAATACTTCACTATCTAATTAAAGTCTGAAACTGGATGGACATAATCCAATTACAGCAGGCTTAAACTGAAAGCAAAAACTGCCTTCAAACTAAAAAAAAAAACACTTCTGTTTCGTCAAGCAAACGTCTACATACTATTTGTGGAAAAAAACTACAGTGTGTGGTTTTGTCTATATGGATCATTAGCAGTTTACCCATCATTTGGCCTAGCAAGGGTGATGTTGTCAAGAAGACCTCCAAAATTAAAGAGTGGGTTTAATTTAATTTTGGTATTGTACCAGATATTATAATTAAATATTTTTTATATGGGTATGTTTAGATTAGTGTGGTAACAAGATAAAACAATGGATTCATGAAATGTAGTGAGCGCAATGCATAGTGTCACTTATTTATAGTGAAATACTGTGCAGTTTTTATTTTTCTTACAATCTATTGATTGTTCCCCCCCATTGTTCAAGGATGATACTTCAAAAGGGGTGTGGACAGCGACATGGTGGAGTAAGACGTGTCTCCACTGGGCTCCCGGTGCCCTGCTGTAATCCGTCGTCTTAAACGTGCTAAATACTTCACAAACCCCAATAATTTGGAGCCAGAGAAGCCTCGAGACCGCTGCAGTCAGACCCGCTCGTAATCCTGCGGGGGAAGCATTGAAATCGAAGCCGTGAGGGGAACTTGGGCTGGCGCGGCGGAGCGGAGATAAGATGGCGGCCGACCTGAGCCCTTCGGCCTGAAAGCAGCGCTGCCTAGGCCCTGAGGTCTGTACCCCCTGGGACCGCCCGCATCTGCGGGACCGGCGCCGGAGCCTAGCGGACAGAGAGGCGGACCCGTCCCCCCCCTCCCCCTCGACCCCCGGTGCCCGCCGTGCGGATCTGCAGACAACTGCGGGGGGAGACGGAGACCTGGAAGGGGACCGGCCATCGGACCAGGGACGGTGAGAGCGGAGGTGAGCTGCCCCGGAGGGAGATCGGCGACGGGGGTGCCCTGTGTGAGCGGCAGCTCGGGTAAGGAGGGGGGCTGACCCAGCTGGGAAGCACTGGGAGGACACACTTCTGCTACCCCCCCCCCGGAGTCGGGACTCCAGCTCCCGCCGGCCCTGCTTTGCCCGCGATTGACCGGCCTGAACTGAGGGCGGCTCCGGTGACAGACTGCGGCTGGTTGCTGTGGCGCTCCTGCCCGCCGGGCGTGCGGAGGTACCCTGAGTTCGTGCCCCCTCCCCCTGCGCCCTGTAGTCGCTGCGGTGCGGGGGAGACTCACTGAACCACTCTGCGAGGGATCCGCGGCCACCGGGGGAGAGTGGACCTCGTGCACCCTGGGCCTCCCCGTGAATTGCACTGGATAGCGCCGGCAACTACTGCCCCATGGCTGGATCAGGCCTCCCTCCCCCCCCCTTCTTCCAGGGAGGCTGAGGCCGAGGGCTGTGATCCGAGACCTGTGGAGACTGGGGTCGCGGTGGTGCTTGCCGCATCGTCCTGGGAGTACCGAGTGGAGGCCAATGACCATCGCCGCCATCCCCATGAGGAGGGCCCTGCTGTGAGTGGTAGACGCGGTGCAAAAGAAGGGGCCATTGTTCTGATCCTCAGGAGGGTGTGTGCCGGCGCCCTGTATACCCCTCCACCTCTGCCCTAGCCCTCACCTCTTGGGCTGTGGCCTGCGTGGGGGACCTACCAATCCGAAGGTGCCTGGACCGGGGGTTTCTCTCCCTCCACCGCCTACTATAACCGTACCAAGACACTACCGCCCAGGGTCGAACATTGCCATGGGGAAAAGAGATCCACCGCCAAGGACAGCAAGGCAGGAAACCATCGAAAGCTACGCCACAACACGGTCGCAGAGGGAGACGGCCCCGCCGACCCTAGAAGCGCGTTCGGACACGGCCAAAATCATGGAGGTGATCCAGGCCTCGAGGGTGGACATTCAAAGCTCTAGGACGGCACTCGAGACGAAAATAGGTGAGGTGGGCTCGGAGGTTCTCTTGCTGCGCCAGGATTTCCGGAATCTCACAGAAAGGGTGACGGCCACTGAAACCAGAATTGGTGAGGCGGAGGACTCACTTACCACGCTCCGGAAAGATATGGCTGAGCTGCAGGCGTCACACAAACAACTGCTTTGGAGGGTCGATGATGCCGAAAACAGGGCGAGGCGCAACAACCTTCGCTTCGTGGGCTCTAGGGAAGGTATTGAGAAGAATGACGTAGCGGCCTTCCTCCGTGACTGGCTGCATTCGACGTTCCCACGAGCCCAATTCTCGAACTGTTTTATCATAGAAAGGGCGCACAGGGCTCTACTGATGAAACCTCCAGAGGGGGCCCGGCCACGGCCCATCATAGCCCGCTTCCTTAATTTTGCGGACAGAGACCTCATCCTGCGGGAGGCGAGAAAACAGGGGGAACTCAGACTGGAAAATACAAACATCATGATCTTCCCGGATTATAGTCAAGACGTGCAGAAGCAGCGCCGGTCTTACGACTCAGTTAAGGCAAAACTCCGAACTTTGCATATATCCTACATGTTGCTCTTCCCGGCAAAACTGAAAGTGCTATATAAGGGCAGATCGCTCTTCTTCAACCGTCCTGAGGAGGCCTGGCAGTGGTTGGAGGAACAACCAATGCTCCCTGAAGCAGAGGAAGAGGGTTGCAGGATTCGCACCGAAATGGCGGCAGCCAACTTCCGGAGAAGCCCACCAAAAACACAAAGGTCCCACATCCCGAGAATGCAACGACACACACTATCACCAGCAAATTCGGAAAGACCCGCGATAATCAGAGGAGAAGGTAACCGGGAAACGACCACGGGGGAAAACCCGGCGCCGGGATCCAGATTTGGCAGCTTGGCTCACCACACCGTCGAAGGGATGGAGGATACCGAAAGTGACCGTCTGTCGGAAGCGGAGGATTTGACAGACCGCTCGCTACACCCACTGGTGGCGGCGATCCGAGAAATGGAGCAGGGAGCGACAGGAGGCACTGATGACCGTGATCTGGACATGCAGGACTCCCATTCCTGAAGAAGTATGGCAAAGACATTCGTGACGGCAGGGCACCGCTGCCGAGGACACGCAAGTTACAACCACTACTCTGAGTATATTCTGACAATACGTTTGTTTGTTTGTTTAGTTGCTGCCTTTGGTGGCTTACGGGGTCGGGGGTCCCCGTCCTAGCGTTGGCTTGTTATTTGAGCCCAGGACAATAACGGCTGAAACCCTAGTCTCAGTCTAATCGGGGGGGGGGGGGGGGGGGACAGAGGGAGGGCGACAGACCTTTACCGCCTGAAAGTCCTGTGCTTCATTGGTTACAAGTATGGGAGGGACGGGAGGGACGGGAGGCGAAGGTGGGAGGGGTCTGGGAAGATCAAACAGTTTGGTGTTGGGGATGTTCGGAGGAGGGGGAAAAAAGTTGGTACTGCAGTCAAATCTCCTGGTGTTCTATGATACACCTCCACACCGCAAGTCATTCTCACGAGCCCGGGGAGGCCCTTGGGTATACCTCGACATATCACATGAAGGTCTGGGCCGCTTGACATGGGGGGCCGCCCGCCTAACTACTTCAAGCCAACTCCATGCTAGCTGACCACGACACACACCTGGAAAGCCGGGGTGGGATGAGTGTATTGCCCTGGAACGTGAATGGATTGGGCAGTAAGATTAAAAGGGGACTGGTCAGCTCGTATTTGAAACGTACAACCCCGGATGTCACTCTCCTACAGGAGACACATCTCAAAGGCACCAAGTGCGGCTTCCTAGCTAGAGGTCGTTTCAAGCTACTAGCACACGCGGGGTATACATCTGACTCTAGGGGAGTCGCCATCATCCTGAAAAAGACCACTCCATTTCTCACTACACGAACATGGACAGACCCACAGGGAACATATGTAGCTATCAAGGGGACATGGAACAGACGCGCCTATACTATTGTCTCAGTCTATGCGCCACCGAAACTCCAGGCTAGCACACTTAAGAAAGTAGCGGACATTCTGCTGGAAGGAAACAGCCGACACCATACAGATTGTAGGGGGGAGACTTTAATGATGTTATGGATGTCTCTAGGGATAGATCCAGCACGGCGCAGAGGAGGGAGCTGCAAACCCCCTTGTTGTCCTGGGCAAATAACCTAGGTCTCACAGACATATGGAGATGGATACACCCATAGACACGGACTTACTCGTTCTTCTCGGGTGCCCACCAGGCCTTCTCGAGATTAGACTATGTATTTATGGCCCGCCAACACCTGACGATACACAACGTGGCAGAATACAAAGCTAGAGGGGTTTCGGATCATTCCCCACTGCTAGTCAAACTGGGGGCGAAACGCCAGGGTGATAGACAGCACTTACACTTAACGGCATGGGATTTGCAGAACCCAAACGTCTTACGGGGACTCGGGGCAGACATTAAAGTCTATGTTGCCGAGAACGAGGGTTCGGTGCAGTCGAAAGTGTTTTTTTGGGAAGCCCTCAAGACAGTTATGAGAGATAGAGCGAAGAATAGGTTGGCGGAGGAGCGAAGAAAGCTCCACTCGGAGGCCGAAATCATTGAACAGGACATACTAGATCGGGAAAGGGAATGCCAGAACTCGAGGGACCTAGGGGCACCAAGGAGACTCGCAGATAGACAAGCTCAATACAGAGAGCTGGTGACGGGAGAGGCGAAAACCCAGGCACTGGCCACCCTACACCGCCTGTATGATGTAGGAGACAAGTCTGGTAAGCTCTTGGCGTGGCTCAGCAAAAAAGAAAGGGCGGAAAGGTGGGTGGAGAAGATTACAGACTCTCAGGGAACGACATACCAATCAGACGTACTTATAGCTGAGGCATTCGCAGACCACTATGAACACTTTTATGAGTCTAGAGAGCTGGGGACGCGGGAAGAGGCGCTACAGTATATGGCTCAAACTGACCTCCCGACCTTGTCCATTGAGGACGCAAAAGCGATGGACTCCGAAATTGCACTCGACGACATATCTGATGCACTGGCCAAACTTAGACCGGGGAAAGCACCAGGCCCCAATGGCTTCCCAGCTGAATTCTTTAAAAGAACGGCTGATCTACTAGTGAAACACTTGAAGGGATTATTTGAGGATGCCCTCCGAGACGGAAGGCTTCTCCTAGATCTGACTATGGCTACTATTGTCCCTATCCACAAGGATGGCAAACCGAGGGAGCTCTGCGAGTCCTACCGTCCAATTTCATTATTAAATTCAGAAACGAAGCTACTAGCCACAATCCTGGCGATGAGAGTGAGACGGGTGATATCGCAGCTGATCCACCTTGATCAGACTGGGTTCATACCAGACAGGGCGACCAGACTGAATCTTAGGCGCACTCACAATTGGTTACAGGAGGTTGGGGCCAGGGAGGACCCGCACTGGTTCCTATCGCTAGATGCAGAAAAAGCCTTTGATACGGTGCACTGGCCTTTTCTGGAGGGGGTCTTACAGAAATTTGGCTTTGGGCCAAACTTCCAGAAATGGGTGCAGCTGCTGTACACTGAACCGAGGGCCAGGGTGAGAGTGAACGGAGTCCTCTCTCGGGAATTTAAAATACGACGAGGGACCAGGCAGGGGTGCCCCCTCTCCCCACTCTTATTTGCTCTAACGATAGAGGTCTTGGCGGCTAAAATTCGACAGAACCCGACCATCAGGGGATTTCAGCGGACCGACGGGGATGTTACCGAGGAAAAGATCTCGCTCTGTGCAGACGACGTCCTCCTATATGTAACCTCGCCGGAGACGTCGATCCCGCAGCTGTTCCATGAACTGGAACTATATGGTGAATATGCCGGATACAGAATAAACTGGCATAAGTTGGTCCTATATGACCCCGCAGGGAGAGAGGAATGGTCGGACCTCCCAGGACGGCTGCTCACTACGACTGGGGGATTTCAATATCTGGGGGTCTACCTCACCTTGGACAGACATATCTCATATACCCGCAACATTGAGCGTATCATGGTTAACTCCGTCGCGGACATGGCCCGCTGGAGACAGCTCTCGCTCACCCTCCTGGGCCGAGCGGCCATGTACAAGATGATCGTCCTCCCCAAGTACCTATATGCCCTCCAGAACGAGTACTACCCCCTCCCCCCAAAAGTCTTCCCTAAGATACATGCAGACCTTCGTGCCTTCCTATGGCTGGGCAAACAACCCAGGGTGGCCCTGACCACCCTACAGAGGCACCAGTATAGTGGGGAAATCTCGCTCCCGAATCTGGAAGCATATTATTGGGCAGAACACCTGGCCCCGATAAATGAATGGTTACATGCGCAGGCAGACCACCCTTCATATGCACTAGAGCGCTACAAATTGGCACCCAGACACATCCTTTCTTATTTATATGGGGGACATGGTAGGAAGCGTCTACTACCGGCAACTACAATCACCATCCAGGCCTGGAGGGCGTCCACGAAACGAATGGGGTGGGACGGGAAGCCAACGAAACAAACACCAATCTGGCACTGCACGTGGCTGACGGAGCTCCACAAACTGACGGGTTACAATAGATGGGACGACATAGGGATTTCCACGCTGGGAGACATCCTGGCCAAAGGGCAATTGAAACCATTCACGGCACTGACCACGGAATTCGGCTTACACCCCACACAGAGGTACAAATACACTAGACTACAACACGCATGGAAGGCCCAGAATATGGACACCACAGGTCTGGCAGACTTTACCCCGCTTGAGGGCAGGCTTCTACAGGAACATATTCAGCAGAAGGCGGTATCTCTGACCTATAAGACCCTCACAAACAACATGCTGGGAGACCTGGCAAGACTAAGACAGCAATGGGAGGCGGACGTGGGAGGCATGGAAGACATTGACTGGGAATTGGTCTTAACACACCCTAGAGAGGTGGCAGTTAAATCCCGCCTCCGCCTTATCCAATTTAATGTGCTACACAGAACCTACTTCGACAGGGTAAGACTTCAGAGGATGGGGAAGATAGATGATGCCAAATGCCTGCGATGTCAAGATCCCAGGGGGGACTTCTTTCACGTCCTGTGGTCGTGCCCTAGGATACAGGGGTATTGGTCGGATGTTTTTACGAAACTGTCTGCAGTACTGGAGACCCCATTACAGATCGACCCCAAGCTGGCCTTACTGGGCATGTCAATCGATGTGGACCTCCCGCATCCTCAGTTGTCCTTCCTAGTACTAGCTTTAGTTGTGGCAAAGAGGGACATTGCAAAATACTGGGGGGCGCCAGATCTACCACGTCTGGAGGAATGGAGGGGTGGCCTGGACATGTACATGGCGGCTGAGAGGGTTACATATAAGGCAAGGGGGTGTCCGAAGAAGTTCAGAAAAGTGTGGGGAAAATGGCGAACCTACCACAGACTAGATGCTGGACTGTGAGGGTTCATTACGAGAGGTCCAACTCGGAGGGCAAAGAGACTTTCTACTAATGGTAACGCTGATGATGTTGTGGAAAACCTATTTGGAGCCTATTTTTGTATGTGAATTACATGCCTTCCTATGGGTAGTGGCAGGGAAGGGGCGGCGGGGATGGGGGGAAATGCATGATACACTATGTGTTGGAGATGACTGCACTGTTCAGTTGGGAGAAAATATCAATAAAAACGGTTTAAAAAAAAAAAAGGATGATACTTCAAAGAGACCATCATGAAGTATGAAAGCTGAGAACAGAAAAAAGGGAAAATAAAATGTGTTTCTGTATTGTGATATACTGTTATAGTAGAAGCAATGTGTGAGAACCAAGCAAAAAAGTGGCAGGCCTTGTTTTGGCCTCTTATGTAGCCTGAAACCCATCTTGGGATACTTCGATGCACCCACCGGCCAAACGATCATTCAATTTGTAGTGCAGTCTCGATTAGACTAATGAAATGGGCTCTGAATCGGCATGAATATATCCGTAACTAAATGACTCCCAAAGGGTACAGAATGCGGTAGCAGGCACTCTTTTTGACCTACCAAAGCACTACCATGATTCTAATCTTCTTAGCCGTCTTCACTGGTTGCCGATTGAACAAAGAGTCCAGTTTAAGACTCTCTGCACTACGCACAAGATCTTACATGGCCAAGGCCCTCAAATCCTGCAAGGCTCTGTTCACCAAATGTTCCGACTCAAGCCCTACATTCCACTGATTTGCACCTGGCTCGTACTCCCTGAATGCACAAAGGGGAGCAGGGGGGTGCTCCTTTAGGACAATGGCCCCTGCCCTATTGAATGCTGCCCCTCTTGCTGCTTGATGCACACAAGATCACTGGGCATTTAGGAAATTAATTAAAAACTGGCTTTTCTCTACTCTTTCATTTTCCTCTCTATAGCCCCGTCTGTTAGTGCTGGGGCGCCCCATTGTCGGGGCAACCATGTGCTTTACAAGTTTGCTTAACATAACATTCTTATGCTTCTGTAATTTTGAAAATGAAATACTATCATATATTTATGTTCTTTCTCTTTTTCAATAATTGCTTAAGTTGTATGTGTTTAGATATTTCAAAAGACTAGTTCTACCACATACATATTCCTTAGACATACCTGTGGAGAGCGTTTTTATACATCAAGGGGACTTGGCATAGCGAGCCACCACTTTGATCAACTCATTTTGCAATTATAACTTGCACTGTAGTCAGCAAACTTTACTGCCCCGAGGTAGGGGCTTATACAGCCAGTGACACATTCACACATACCATGATTACACAACTCATACAGCCAGACACTGGTTTCCATTCAACCACTCACTAAGCCACTAACTCATTGATAGTTACTAATACAGTCTCACCTACAAATACATCTACTACTACGTGATCCTACTTACCCATTCAGATATTCACACATCCAGTTACTTCCTAATACAGGTACAAGAATATGCACTCAGTCACCTACACAGTACCTTATACAACCAGTTGGCCATACATACAATCACTAACATACTCAGTCATTTTGCCATGTAAGTACTGATACACCCAGTCACTCAGCCATACAGCTAGAAACAAATCTACTTACTGTTGTAAACAGTGGCGCATACATGTGTTTACTTACGTAAACAGCTACTAATACAGCCAGTTACTTATACGGCTACTGCCATACATATTATATTTTACATACAGTCACTTAGATACCTGTACAGGCACTCACACAACAAATTAGTATTTGTATTCAATGCTCCCACACTCGCTTACTCATCTATAAAGATACTCACACACCCATTTACACACAGATAGGGACTGTGACACACCCAGAAATGCACTCAGGTATAGACTGACACACCAGGCACACAGTCATTCATACACTAATACATGCAGGTAGACACAGATACATACAGTAATATACCCAGGCATTCAATGGCTCCACCCAGACACACAGTTGTGCATACACTGATACACCCAGGAACACACTCTTCCATATACTATTACACCCATACACACAATAATATGGCCACTGATAGGGTCAGCCACATTCTGATGCAAACACTGACATTGCCACTGACTCACTCATAGAGGTACTTATACACACATTCACTCACTTATATAGGTACTCCGTTATTCACCAACAACACTGCTCACCTTGCAATTCACTGACTGATCAGTCTCTTAACCCCCATTCAGTCAGATATACTGCCATTTACATATCTAGAGTCAAACTTATAAACACACTTGCTCACCAGTTTCACTCATCCCTACAGTCACTCACTTACATCACCCACCCAATCAATCACTAACTCATACAAGCACTAACACATGCAGTGTCTCGCCTATGCAGCCACTCACAGAACCACTCACTCATCATACACTCACACAACCACTTGCTCATCCATACACCAATCACAGTCACTCACATATCCAGTCACTTACCAATACAGGCACTCACACAGTCAGTCACTCACCTATACACTCACTCAGACAACCATTCACTCAATTACACAACCAGTGACACACCCACTCCCTCACCCATATAGACACAGTCACTCAGTCATGCAGGCACCCACACACGTCACATACCCATACAGCCTCTCCTACAATCAGTCACTCGCTCATACAGATGCCCACATACCCACTATTTTACTGAGGGGGTCACACCCCCACATGTTGACTCAAACAACTGACAGTCACTCACTCAAGCAGTCAAAGAGCAACACACACCCACTCATCCCTAGAGCCACACATATGCCCTCACTCACTTATACACTCATCCACCTAATCACTCTCAATCAACCATTCAGACACCCACTCATTCCCCTTTACAGCCACTTACACAGCCTCTCACGCAAGCAGCCACACACTCACCCAAAGAGGCACTCATGCTTTCATTCATTCACTCACTGATACATCCTCCCACTCACTCATACAAGCATGCACTCGCATTCATATTGCCAATTACACACTCACTATCTCACTCAAAGGAGGTCACACACCCACTTGTTCACTCATAAACCCACTCACAAACTAATACAGGCACTCGTCCACCCAATAACTCACTCATACAGCTACTCACTCATCCTTATAGAAACTTATACACTGAATCACTCACTGATGCAGCCTCTAACACACTTAGTTACACATTCATAGAACCACTCATCTTTATATATACACACAGACATACAGTTTATCTTTATTTCTTTAACCATGAAAGGCGGTTCTAACAAGATCCTTTTTTCTTTTTTGTTGGATTTTTCTATTTTTAACATTTTGTACTCTTTCTGTATTTTTTCTCAAATAAAATGGCAACGAAGAAACAAAAACATTCTATCCACAAACAGGTAAACTGTGGAAAAACTGGTGTACATTCTAAACATATTAACAGTTTTGTTTTCTAGCGGTCTCAAAAATTACATCAGACTGCTCGCCGGCTGTGAGGGTAGTGTTGGAGTCAAGTCAAAATGTCCCAATGGTTTCTAATTCGGGAGATGTGTGTGACAACCGCCTCGTCACTTCCGCAATGTCTACAAGAGCAGGTGGTGCAGACACTGAGGTTGATGCCCCACTCCAGCTCTTTTCTTCTGTGCCCTTTTGAGATTGTTCTTACGATAAGCTTTTAAGTGGTACACATACTTGTTGTACCACAAGAATTTTTTTTGCAGTGCCCCTTGATAGGGTTTTGTCGCACAAGGTGCACTTAAACTTTGATTCCATTTTAGATTCACCACATCAGGTATCTTGGGTGCTGGTTCCTCATCAGAAGTGTCTTCTGCTAGTACCGGTACCTCCTGCTCCTCAGCTTCTTGATGGAGATCCTGCTCTTCACCTCTTCCTGCTGCCAATTTTTAGAAACAATTAAAAAAATGTACAGAAACCAGAGATGTGCACTCCGAGAATAGCACATCTCAAAGAATGAACCAAATACTAACTGGAACCTTCATTAAAGAAGAAATATGTGGGAACTTCCTTTGACGGTTAATGAAGTGTCTTCTCCAATCATATCTCTATGTTACCAGGCCACATGATATTTGCGGACACCGACATCATCACAAAGACTTGTATCATCGACGTGAAATACAATTAAAAAGTGCTGTACATTAATATTAATTACAGAAATACAAGTTTGAACACTATGTTAGTAAACAGCTGTTGTCAAATATTGATTACAATATGTATGTGTTTTGCATTTTTTCAAAAAAACTATTTCCGTGGCTTATGCTAAACCGGAACATATGTGGCGCAACATTTCACAAACTATTTGCGAAAAATGAAAGATTTTGACCAAAAAAATCTATATACCCACTGAAACAAATTGCAAGGAGAGACAGAGAAATACGTAAATAGGTGGTCCATTACGCAGCTGTAGTTTACAATATAGACTAGGCATTTACACAATGGGAAAGCATTTACTAATTTGCCTGTAGTAAGTACTGCAGTTAGATAGACATCTTTTTGGTAAAACAGTAGACCTAAAAAAAAAAATTAAGTTTCATTATGACCCTGATGCTCATTTCATATCTAGTACACCTTAATGGGAAGCACTTACAAATAAACATAGCAGGCGCCACAGGAGAAGCTACACTTGAGTACAGTGGAAATGATCTTACCTTCTTGGGCTTTGTGAATGCAAACATTCTACGTTGAAAAATGATCTGAAATCCCTAATTGAAGTGAATGCATTGTTAATCTATGCAAGTGCAATCTGAACTTGGGTGACTGTGATGAGTAGTTTCTTTATTGACGTGTTCTTGTAAGAGCAGAGTGCATGGTTCTCCCTTTTAAATACCCTAAGTATGCAAATGCCCCAACTCCATACTATAACTCAAAAACATGCACTCCCAGACCCATACAGTCCATTTCGTACTCACCCACAGAACCACAGCAGCACTCACACAGTCACTCACAGACACACAGACACTGGCACAACCACTCACAGACCGATATGCCACTCACAGTCCAATTCACAGAACCACAAAGGCACTCACAAACCCACACAGCCACACACACACCCACTCACAGACCCACTGCACCACTCACAGATCCACACACAGACCCGTACAGCCACTCACACACACACTCACAGACACATACATCTACTCATACACTCACTCACTGACCTATACAGCCACTCGCACAACCATTCTTAAAGTTTACAGGTTACAGTTAGGAAATACATTTTTTTAAATCTAGAATTTCACTGAAGAAAAAAAGGTTATAGGAACATTATAGGTAGGAAACAGAATGAAAAAAACCTTAGAAATTCACTGGGAAAAAAACAAACGTTAAAGGGATTTTAGTTAGGCTTAGATTTCACTTTTACAAAACCATAGAAATTCAGCAGTTATAGTTACCTGACCTAACTAAAACTGACACCTCCACAATGCAATGCTCATGACCTCACACATTACATTGTTCATGACATGGCCAAGCGGTTTCCACTAAATTTGGCAGACGTCAGGGAGGCAGACCTAATGTCACCTGTCACCCCATCGGACTGTACCTCATCTGTAAAACTTTAAATTTGGCCCCACATCTAAAAATGCTGTATTCATTTAATGTGTCACTAATGGTATTTTGTTTAATAAAAGTAAATCCCTGTGTTGAGTGACGTAATACTTAACTCCAAATCTTTGAATCCTAATCCATAATTCTTTAACTTTAACTTACATTTTGGCCACAAAGTGATTTATCAATTACTGATGGAGAGGGAGGAGTTAGTGGAAGAGAGAAGAAGGTGGTTAAGGAATATTAACATAAAAATGAAAAAATGGCGTGGAAGGAAGGGTGCCTGCTCTTCAGCAGTCAGGTAAAAAAATGTATGAGAGACTAAATGACTATGTTGTATTGATGCTTGGTTTGTTAAGGTAGGCTGGGTGTTATCTGTACAGATGGCACCTCCACTGAATGTACAACGTCATAATGTGTTCCAACTACAGAAAACAAAATCCTGGTTAGGAAGTGCATGCCTTCATAGAGGCTTGATGTTTGCTTTGCACCAATAAGGATTCTAAGTGCAGGGACATTGTATACGGAGGGATTACTTGATGGATACTGTCTAAAATCTTTACTGACAGGTCAACTTTGAATTTCTGTAGTTAAAGATGCTTGGCATAATTAACATATTCATCTTTCTGGATAAGAACGTGCTCTAGCTTCCTCTGAAAATTTGTTCTACACATATCAGGGTATGCTACATATAAACTACTGACAAAAATAACAAATAACACTGAATCTTGCTCAGCTCAGCACAATCAGTGACTGTAGAATAAATGGACATCACAAACAATATGTTTCAAATGATGGGCTTTACATTCCAAGCAGTGTAAGACCAGGGAAAGTACGATTTTCTGCAAGGTCACAAGACAATGTAGAAATACTGTATAAAACAATGTTAAAGTAGGTATGTGTTGTGGTCATTTCAAGGTATCCTGTATCCAGTGACCTTTACATGCATGTCCAATAACATCCTTATTGCCAAAAACACAAATGCAAATATTTAGAGGTAACTTCAGAGATTTAATTAAAAAAATCCATTGTGCTTTATCACATACTGGAACTTTGATTTGTTATAAAAAAAAAAAAAAAAAAGAAAGGTCCTGTGATACATATCAGTTTTCTTTGAAATGTGTATGAAATGTTGCGTTCATCATACTCCTTTGGTTAAACACATTACTCTGTACTGAGGTCCTAGTTTAACTTCATATGCTGGTTTTTCTGGCACTATAAACTATCAAAACTGGGCAAATAGTGTCAGTATAAGGCAGGCAAACGATCCTTGTGTTTGAGAATACAGGAAGAGGCAATGGAGGGAATGTAATTTATACAGCAAAAAAGCCAGAAGCATTTTCTATCATTAAAATTATAATAGATTTTTTTGAATAAAGTTATATTTACTGCCCAAAAAGGCAGAAGTTAAAAGAAAAATAAAGCTCTATGCAATGTTCTCATAATCTAAAGTTTTATCACAAACAGATCTCGGCAGAAATTTTACAATATGAGTGTACGATACTTTTGGAATTTGTGTCTCCACAACTTCTTAAACTGGTCTTTATGGCTTGCAACGGACTCTATGGAAAAAAAGAAATTATCCAAGTACCTCGGTGTTGTCTCTTACAAAATCATCCATCTTATATGAACAATCCTTTGTGCCTACTCTCAGGGATGCTCTTACTTAAAAAAAATCCACTGCTTTAATAAATACACATAGTGTAGTAATGCATTTCGAGAGGAAGCACAGATGCTGCTTTAACATGATACCCTTTTCTTGCATATTTTCAATCTATTTACAAATAATCCTAGTTAGGTTTGCAATAAATATTCCACATATTAGAAATGTCTGATCATGCAGAGACCAATCATATTGACACATGCTTTAGACCTATTTACACATTGTCAATCACACCCAATGTCTTCTCCGTGATGGAAAGAACGTCACTTTCATACAACGTTTCTTGGTTTTCCTTTTGTTCAGTCGATTTTTTGGGGTATGCAACCCTCCATTTCCACAACTTCTGGCCATCCCTCATACTTGTTTGTGTCCTTATTGTTCTTGATGTGCTGCAAGCAAAATGACAATGACCAAAGTTAATAACATTTTGCATCGCTCCTTCAAACATGGGGGACAAACAAAGATGCTTTCTCTTGAGTGCAAATAGGAAAGAGCATTACAATTGTCCATGACAGCCCACCCAATTCCCAGAGACACAAGCTCTGAAGAGCCAGCAAGAATAAAAACCTTGATTAAAAGTCATGTGCAGGCCCTGTATTTTTAATAGCCAATATGCTCACTGCATACTCATTGCTGGTTATGTTGAGTTAAGTCTGGAAAAATGCACAATCCCTTGAACTGGGGCTTGGCGGCCATATCAAAGCAGCATTGTCTAAATCAATAGTATTCTACATATTAATAGTCTTTAATGCCACACATACCTGACCCTTAACATCCATCTCAGACGCTTTTGGATTCCCAGCAAGGCAACATTTTCAGGTTGTCTTGTTGTGTTCTATCTAGGACCCCGATCAATATTGTGACCTCATGCCCCTATACGGCTATAATCAATACATATCCCTATAATGACATAAACGATCAGAGCCATATTTCAGTAACTCGTCTCTGCAGCTCATTACAGTACATGACACAGCAGAAGCCACTTCCTTAGATTCCCAGATAACACACCGAGTTCTTTCGACAGCTCAAACCCCCAGCAATCTGGGAAAGCCCTGCTTGCTTTGTTTTGATTAGTAATAGAACTCTTGCAAGCACTGTAAGAACGACCAGTTCTTAGTGACATATTTACAGACGTCTTATGTCCAAAACCTTACGTCAAACTCAGCACCTTTCAGGTATAAATATACCAACGTTGCCTTCACCACATCGCTGCTGTGGTTATTTTTCCCCTGTGCTGGAAATTGCCATTTTGCTGGTGTCATGACGAGCTCAGCTCGTCATCAGCACAGCTCAACTGTGCCTCATGACGAGCTGAGCTCGTCATGAGCATGGAAGGGGTTAAGTAAATACGGTGGTGGTGAATACTGGAGCAGAACAGCTGTCCCTTGCAGAGAGCCAGAAACCGGTCCCCGGAAGCTTGTTTCCTTCCCAGTATAAGAATTGGCTTGGTAGTTTGGTTTGCCCTGTTCCCATGATGCACTGGGCCAGGGTCAGACTAATTTGCATATAGCCAAGTTCTGAGCTGGGATGGTGCAGTGAGCTAAAAAAACGGTGATGGATCAAGCCCTGATCTTTGGACTGGGTAAGAGTGGTCTGCTTAATTCAGACACTCTGTTCATCACCACCCCCTTTTCTGAATCATTTTTGTCCACCATAAGCGTGGAAGATTATACTCAGATGTGAGTCCCTAGCTCATTGCACCATCAGGATTCAAGCAAGCCGGGCCGAAGACGGCTGACATGCCAGAAACCGGTCCCCGGTAGCTTGTTTCCTTCCCAGTATAAGAATTGGCTTGGTAGTTTGGTCTGCCCTGTTCCCATGATGCACTGGGCCAGGGTCAGACTAATTTGCATATAGCCAAGTTTTGAGCTGGGATGGTGCAGTGAGCTAAAAAACGGTGATGGATCAATCCCTGATCTTTGGACTGGGTAAGAGTGGTCTGCTTAATTCAGACACTGTTCATCACCACCCCCTTTTCTGAATCATCCTTGCAGAGAGCCCAACAGATGCGAGAAGCCCACGGACGCTGCCCTTCCTCCTTGATGCACTGAGAAAGACGCTGTCTTTTCTCCTGCCGAGAAAATCCAGCTCCGGCGTTTCCAGCCTACCCTTGCGGGTGACTGGAATATAGAGTCCTGAGAGGAGATACCAGACCTCCAACATTCTATTCCAGAGGTACGGTGCTGACTAAACCCTTAGAGAGAATTCTTGAAGCAAACCCTTGGCAAAACCAACTTAACTTAAACTGCTACTTACTTACTCCCTCCCATGTATTAGGCTTAGGTCAGGTACACCGGGGTAGGCGTAGTTAGAAGCACCAGTTGAGGACGTCAGCCAAATTTATATATAAATGTAAATATTTTCTTCATTTTAACTATCGTATGGCTAAGAAACCATATCAATGCTTTTACAGTATTATTTCGTAATACTACTTTTACTGTACGCACTTTTTATAATAACAAGTCTTGCAATTATGGCAATTCATTTCTCTTGCATGAGAAGGAAGACTGTTCAATAAATAATACCTTTATTGAAAACGCCCGTCTCTCTATTCTCTGCATACTGGTGAAAGTAATTCTGCACAACTGACTGAGTGAAATAGCTGTCTATTGTTTCACACGACTCTAGAGATTGACTCTTATTCTGAGGAGCAAAGTTGTCATGTAAATGCGGTTGTTGGAAAACTGAATCCCTTCTTGTCTGAGCCAGGGAAGCTGATCACTTCCTATTCAGTCAAGAAAGTTTCCAGTGACCTCTGAGCTAGCTGGTACAAACCCAATTAAGTCTAACATAGTCAGTAGAGACCTAGAAGACCGCAGTCCTACGTCTACACTGCTGTTTATGTTAATCCAATGTGCAGGGCCTATAGGGAAAATAGGAACTACACTACAGTCTTAAAGCAAACAAATTAAGGATACTTGACCAAATTGGACTGCACTGGCGTAACTCTAAAAAGACACTGGCTAGTGCTATTACCTTAATAGCACCTGTGGTAGGACTTTGGAGAAACAGGCTTTAAAGTGCTATTCAATTGTACTGTAGGCATTTCAAACTTGAAAGTATTCTTAGTCCAAGGGAAAGGAGTCCAGATGATAGAAAGGCAAAACTGTGCCAGGAACTTGGCATGTTTCAGGTAAAGACTATCACTGATATGGCCTTGTAGCGTCTTGGGGTAATTTATCCATTGTTTCTTCACACGAACAAGGCTTATAAGGGGCTAGGGCCAGCTTACTGTATTGTTGATATTTGTGTGTAGTATCTTAGTGGAGACAAGCTCCATGTGGGTCATGCCTCATGTACTGGGCAGACTGGCACCCTGGTAGGTTAACTGCCTGGCAAATGGGATTGATCCATCCTACATCAACTCAGTCGATCCTGTGTCTTCCCAGCAAATTCTGCAAGCAAGTTTAAAACTTTGAAGATCCCAGAGATTATAAAAATGAAATGGTATCCCTTTTAACAGCCTCTCTCACTATTGTTTCAGAAGTAAATATTAGTTCAGGGAATAAAAATAGTTACCGAGGGCAAACACTATTGCGGAGTAAGGAGATTACCCTTGCATTTCTCTCCAAGACACCAGCATGGCACAAAATTGGTAGAAGATTAAAGTAAATTATTCAATGTAAATCAAGTTCTCTGGCAGGTTTCATCAAATATTTGAAATCCGGGATCCTTTACGTTTTTAGCAGGGGTTTGGGCAGTGTTTGCGATAGTTCCCCTCCTTCCGAAGAATTTAATAGAGGGCAAAAAGATGATGATTACAACGTAAGTCTTTTAATATTATTTTGCATTACCGCAAATATTCAACTGGTTTGCGTCGGTGGCAGCTACAATGACACATGGTTAATACCTAAAGAACAAGTTACTTACCTTCGGTAACGCTTTTTCTGGTAGATACTATATCTGCCTGTGGATTCCTCACCTTGTGAATATCCCCCTTGCGCCAGCAACATTCGGAAAATCTTTTTCCTAGCCTCGCGCCGACGTGGATAGGACGTCACAGAGACACGGCTCCGCTCGCGACTCCGCTGACGTCACCGACGCCTATAATAGGCCCACGCCGGCGTGATGACATCAGTTCCGCCTTTTTTCCGTGCCATCGAGGCACACGGACGGACCAATGACAGTAGATATATACAAAGTATACACAGTATACAATAGTCAAGGCAAAACACACAGTGCAAAGCAAATGCAGGAAAGCAAATGAAACATTTCCTTGACATCAAAATAAATATACATTACAGCACAATAACTCTGGCATAGAAGAGTGGACAACGGGGAGGCGGGTGGGTCAGTGAGGAATCCACAGGCAGATATAGTATCTACCAGAAAAAGCGTTACGGAAGGTAAGTAACTTGTTCTTCTGATAGATACATCTGCCGTGTGGATTCCTCACCTTGTGAATAGAGTCCCACAGCAGTCCCCACTCCCAGAGGAGGGTGTCCACTCTTCTAAACCAGGAAATCCTGAAGGACAGAGCGAGCAAAGTGGCCGTCCCTCCTCACCTCAGTGTCCAAGCAGTAATGCTTAGCAAACGTGTGGAGGGAGGACCAAGTTGCCGCTCTACAAATGTCCTCCACAGGAACACCTCTAGCCAAAGCCGAGGTTGACGACTTAGCTCTAGTTGAATGAGCCCTAATACCCTCTGGAGGTTCCTTACCGGCCAAAGAGTAGCAGATCTTAATACACAGAACGATCCATCTTGATAAAGTCCTTTTATGGACCGCTCTTCCCTTCTTGCAGCCAGAAAAGCCAATGAAGAGTTGATCATCCAAGCGACAGTCTTTAGTTCTGTCCCAAAAAAAAGACACCCCCCTCTTAGGGTCCAGACGGTGTAACCTCTCCTCCTCCTTGGAAGGGTGCGGGGGAGGATAAAAGGTAGGGAGGGTAATGGATTGACCAAGGTGGAAAGGAGTCACCACCTTAGGAAGAAAAGCAGCCCTGGTCCTTAGAACCATCCGATCAGCATGTATGGTCAGGAACGGGGGCTTGGAACTAAGAGCTTGAAGCTCACTCACCCTCCTTGCCGAGGTAATTGCAACAAGGAAAACTGCCTTAAAGGTTAAAAGCCTCATAGGACATTTATGAAGAGGCTCAAAGGGAGAGCCCATCAGAAAAGTCAAGACAAGATTCAAGTCCCACTGAGGTACAATAAAAGGAGTAGGAGGGAACTTGTTTACAAGACCCTTCAAAAACCTCAAAACTACAGGAGACTTAAAAAGAGAGGGCTGATCAGGCAAACAAATAAAAGCCGACAGCGCCGAAAGATAGCCCTTAACCGTGGCAACTGCAAGCCCCTGTTGGGCCAAAGAAAGAGCAAACCGGAGCACATCTGATAAATGGGCTCTCAATGGGTCAATATCATTCTCACCACACCAAATAACAAACCTAGACCATCTATAAGAATAGACAGTCTTAGTGGAGTCACGTCTGGCAGACAAAATGACATCCACCACATCAGGTGTGAGAGAATAGGAAATCAGGTTGCCCCGTTCAATCTCCAGGCATGAAGGTGCAATGTCTGGAGGTGGGGGTGTAGAACCTGCCCCTCCATCTGAGAGAGGAGGTCTGCCCTGAGAGGGAGACGGAGCGGCGGGTGAGAGGAGAGGTGGAGTAGATCTGTATACCACACCCTTCTTGGCCAATCCGGGGCGACCAATATAACTTGGGCCCGGTCTTGGCGAATTTTCCTCAGAACCCGAGGAATCAAGGGTATGGGAGGAAACGCGTAAAGGAGTTGATTTCCCCAACTCAACTGAAACGCGTCCCCCAAGGCTCCTTGCATCGGATACTGGAGACTGCAGAATGACGGGCAGTGAGCATTCTCGCGAGTGGCAAACAGGTCCACCCGAGGAGTCCCCCACGTCCGAAAGACGTGACGAACCACCTCCGGGTGAAGCCTCCACTCGTGGTCGGCAGAGAACTGTCGGCTGAGACTGTCTGCATGCACGTTCAGAACTCCGGCCAGATGATTTGCCATCAGACAAATCTGGTGGTCCTGAACCCAGGACCAGAGACGCAGAGCCTCTCTGCAGAGACACTGCGACCCCACTCCTCCCTGCTTGTTGATGTACCACATCGCGGTCGTGTTGTCCGTCAGGACTTGGATCGACTGACCGCGAAGGGAAGGGAGGAAGGCCATGAGTGCCAAACGTATCGCCCGCAACTCTAGAAGGTTGATGTGAAGCAACCTTTCCTCTGGAGACCAAAGACCCTTGACCTCCAGATCCCCCAGATGAGCACCCCACCCTAGAGTGGATACATCCGTTATTACCGTGGCCACCGATGGAGCTAGATGGAAAGGCTTCCCTTGCGACAGGTTGCCTTCCACGCTCCAAGACAGATCCGCTGCAGTTTCTCTGGAGATCTTCACCGACTCCCCGAGATCTCCGTTGTGCTGATACCACTGCCTGCGGAGACACCACTGGAGTGCCCTCATGTGCCAGCGTGCATGGTTGACCAGGAGAATGCAAGAAGCCATCAGACCAAGCAGGCGAAGGACCTTCAGGACTGGAACGACCGCTCCATTGAAAAACAAAGGAATCATTTCCTGAATGTCGCGAATCCTTTGAGGAGGAGGGAATGCACGACAAACAGTAGTGTCCAGTACGGCACCTATGAACAGGTTGCGCTGGGAGGGCACCAGGTGAGACTTGGGTACATTTATCGAAAAACCCAACCTGAACAACAACTGAGTTGTCTCTTGCAGATGATGGAGCACCTTCTCTGACGACTCCGCTTTGATCAGCCAGTCGTCCAAATAAGGGAACACGGGTATCCCCGACCTCCTGAGATGAGCTGCCACCACCGCCATCACCTTGGTGAAGACTCGAGGCGCAGTAGTAAGACCAAACGGAAGGACCGCAAACTGGTAGTGCTGCGACCCAACCGTGAAACGGAGATACTTCCTGTGCGACTTCAGGATGGGACTATGGAAATACGCATCCTGCAAGTCGAGCGACACCATCCAGTCTCCTTCCATCAACGCTTGAAGAACCTGAACAAGGGTGAGCATCTTGAATTTCTCCTGCTTCAGATAGAGATTCAAGATCGTGATATCCAGGATTGGACGAAGCCTGCCACCCTTCTTGGGGATCAGGAAATACCGGGAGTAGCATCCCTGACCCCTTTCCTGCTCTGTGACCACCTCTATCGCACCCTTTCGTAACAGAGTTAGAACCTCCTCCTGCAGAAGAGACAGATGTTCCTCGTTGCAAAAACCTTGACAAGGAGGGTAAACAGGGGGGAATTCCCGAAAGGGAAGGGCATACCCATTTTCTACAAGATTGAGAACCCAAAGATCTGTCGTAACCGATTCCCAATCCTGTAGAAAATGGGTAAGCCGAACCCCAACCGGACCCACATGATCCTGAATAGCGGATCTAGGGCTGCTTTTCTGCGGCAGGGGGGTTGGAAGAGGTGGAGGAAGAGAAGGGCTGACGTCCACGAGGACGCGCTCTTTGCTTTCTCCTGTACGATCTGTACACTGAATTTTGCTGCTGCTGCTGCTGCTGCTGTTGCTGCTGCTGCTGCTGTTGGCCTTGCCGGAAATTCCGAAAGGAGCGACCAAAGCCCCTGAACCTTCTGTTGGAAGATGTGCCCCTGATCTGGAGACCCAAAGACTTCGCTGTTGCTCTGCAATCCTTGAATCTCTCAAGAGCTGCATCCGCCTTCTTCCCAAAGAGACCTGAACCATCAAAAGGAAGATCAAGCAGAGTCGCCTGAACATCAGCCGAAAAGTCCGATGACTTCAACCAGGCTGACCTCCTAGTGGCGACAGCGGTGCCCATAATACGAGCCACAGAGTCGGCAGTGTTCAGACCACTTTGAATAACCTGGCGGGCTGCTGCCTGAGTGTCAGAAATCACCTCCTCAAAATCCTTCCGGTTGGCGTCAGGAATTTTTGGAGCCAGGATACGCAAGGAGTCCATCAGGGCATGCACATACCTTCCCATTAGACATGTGGCATTAGTTAACTTCAACGCCATACTAGCCGATGAAAAGGTCTTTTTTGCCACCTGGTCCGGTTTCTTTGCTTCCTTCTCACAAGGAACCTGAGGAAAGGCACTAAGACTCTTCTTTGAACAGGCAGCCTGAATGACCAGGCTCTCTGGCGAAGGATGTGAAGACAGAAATGCCGGGTCGTCAGGAGCAGCCCTGTACCTCCTCGCAACACTCTTAGAAACCGCAGGAGCCGACAAAGGTTTCTTCCACACTTCCATAATAGGATCAGTCAAGGCATCATTGAATGGAAGTCAAGGCATCATTGAATGGAAGTAAAGGCTCAACCACAGAATTCGGTGAATGCAAGACTTCAGTGAGGATATTAGACTTGAACTCCACTGTAGGCAGAGTCAATTGAAGAAGCTCAGCAGCCTTTCTCATAACCAGATGGTAAGGCTGGATATCCTTAGAGGGAGCACCCGAGCCTGAGGGCAACTCCCACTCTGGAGAGAAATCAAGAGTCCCTGAATCCGCCAATTCCTCAAAACAGCTCTCTTCTAATTCACCTTCTTCAACATCAGACTGTGAATCCATGTATCTCTGCTCCTCCAAAAGGCGTTAAACTTCCCTTCTGGACCTCTCCTTTACACGCCTCGCAGCCGGATCCACCTGCGGCTTCGACGGATTCGGGGCCGGCGCCAGTATCGAATCCGACGGCACAGAAGAATGCCCTCGAGGATGATCAGGAGCAGGCGACGCTGGAATCGGCGTCGACGACTTCGGCGGAGCCGGGAACTGCCAATGCGGCGTCGGAGCCGGCATGTAAGGCATAAACGGAGCCGGAGGATAGGAGTGAGGAACTCCCAGGCTGAATGCCAAAGGACCCATGGGACCCGAAGTTGCACCAGAGGGGTACCACGCCCTTGAGAAGACGCCATACATAGCGTTAAGAAACGCTGAAGGGTCCTGGCCTGGAGCAGGAAAGGGCGGCTGAAAACCATCAGGCCGGTCCTGTAGAGGGATCGGATTCGGCTCATCAACAGGCGCAGAATCCACCACCTCCCGAGTCTCTTCCTCTTCACGGGCCGGGGACGGCGCCGGAGACGGATTCGGAACCGGAGAAGCATTCGGAGCCGGAGAGGGAGACCGCCCATGCGACTCAGAAGGTGAGGCCTCACCTTCATGCTCAGAGACTTCGAGAGTAACCACCTTCGAACGTACCTTCTTCGGTGACCTCGACCCCGACTCCTTACCAGACCGACGTCGGGACTCAGGTCTCCTTTTCTTGTGCTTCTTCTTCGACTTCGAAACATGATCCGACGCCGACTTCGAAGACGACCTCTCTCGAGAACGAGACCTCGACGACTTCTCCTTTCCAGCTTTCACCTTAGCAACCAGAAGTTTGGCTTCTCTCTCCCTCAGGGCCTTCGAATTCATCTTCCGACATGAAGAACAATCCTCCACATCAAGGTCGGAACTTAAACACCAGATGCAGTCTTCATGGGGGTCGGTAATGGACATCATTTTACCGCACTCCCTGCAGGGCTTGAAGCCAGTCTTCTTGGATGACATCTTCGAAGAGACAGGATACAGAGAAGCAGAAATATGCAACAAAACGGCAACAATGTACCAGTAGGCTACAGAGATTCCCGATAACCGTTAGCGTCGACGACGCGGAAAAAAGGGAACTGATGTCATCACGCCGGCGTGGGCCTATTATAGGCGTCGGTGACGTCAGCGGAGTCGCGAGCGGAGGCGTGTCTCTGTGACGTCCTATCCACGTTGGCGCGAGGCTACGAAAAAGAATTTCCGAATGTTGCTGGCGCAAGGTGGATATTCACAAGGTGAGGAATCCACACGGCAGATGTATCTATCAGAATGGCTCCGCTTGTATGACTGATTTGTGTAAATTATGAAAAACATGAATGCTCACAACAGGGCAAAGGAGGAGGCAAAGATCATGCTAAAACGCACATTAACTGAAATTGTGTCTTCCTGTGAAACGCTAACCAGGGAAGCACATATGTCTCTCGAATATCAGCAGGCTCATGACTCCAGGTAATGGGAATGGGTACGAAGTAGATGTGGAGGACCTGTGAGAGTTTGTGTAGTGTCAGGCAATGCAAGTAATAGTGTTGTTGCTCTTAGATTGAGCAATAAAGATTTGTTTAAACTATGTGTTTCACTCCAGCTACGGCACTTTACTCTTTTCCACCTAGCACAAGTACTAATATTTGGAGGGTAGCTCAAGCCATTTTAAAGGTGGGAGTGGTCCCCTCGGAGAAGATGTGCAACTCTCCCTTATTTCACAACCACTCCCATTTATCTGCATCTCATAGTTCATTTGCATTGGTAGCTTCAGGTCCACTGTTTCAGTTTTATTTACGTGCAAAACTGAGAATTTGAAGTCAAAGTAACACCCCCCCCCCCCCTTCTGCTCCCCCCTACCACCACCACAGGCCACTTGCAGCACTGGTCGATACCTGGTATGGGACTATTATCGAACTGCTTTTAGCATCCTAACAAATTCTTGATCAAGGTGTATGCTTCTTAAAAGCCAATGAGCCAAGTTTTTGCTACAACAGCATGTGTATCCCTGCTGCGGGTGCAGTACAAACATCAAATCTGGAAAAACTATCTAGCAATCAATGAGGCCTATGCAGGCCATGGTAGATATTTTGGCATTTATCAGGTGGCAGCAAAAGATCTGAAACTGAAAACAAGTTTCCAGCTGCTTTGTTTAGAAGGAGTTGACACTTGTTAGTCATGACAACAGGAATACTAAGGTAAGGAGAGATGGGATTGTCAACCCCCCCCCCCCAAGAGAACGTCTGCGCCAGTACGAGAGTCTTTGAGAAGAAAAGGTAGAGATGGAGTGAGATCTCCCACCAGGTGGGAGCAGTCACAAAATTTAACCCTTTGGCTGGTCTTAGCTTTCAGGTAAAGGTCGTCATCAAGCCACATTTCTAGATTTAGCGCTTCTGAGAATGGTGGATGACAGACCAAATCATCAGGCCATGCCTCCATCCAGCGATGGGTAAAGATGGCGGCTGCACTCTACCCATTTGGTGCATTTGTAATCGAGGAAACAGTACAAGGGAGGTGTCAGTGTCTACTTGCTGTTCAAGCTGAAATCACTATGTCAGCAAGCCAACTCGTGTATCTGTTCAAGAGGGAAGACAAGATACTAGCACCAAGGAACGCAAAAGTCACATTCTTGGTCATGTGGGCTGGCGATGCATGATCTGAGGCATGCCATAACCTGCACTGAGATGGTGAGGCAGCCTTGTAATCTGTTGAAAAGGTACTGGTTCTCTGTTTTGAAATGCACAAGTACACTCATTTTAGAGTGGAGGCGATGCTGGTTCAGTGTATGGAGTAGGATGTATGTGCATTACTTGAGACCAATCATAAGTATTTAAACAATCTTTGTACATATTTAAAATTTGCTCTTTTTATGAAAGGTTACACACCAGCTCTTTAGAACCTGAAGAAACTGCCGGACAAAATCACAGTCCTTGCAACAAATGATGCCAATTGTCCTTAGTAATACAGGAATCTGATAAGGCTGGAAGCTCACTTAATGCTGAGAACCTCCTGCTTTGTTCACCTGACTCACACTTTAGGTAGCAGTAATGGTAGCGTTATGGCTTATACCTGGACGTTGACAGAGTTAAGTTACTCAAATACGGATAATACATGAATGACATGCAATAAATGGAATATCACATAAGTGTAAAACCTTTGGAGTAGTATACATTACAAGATCCAATAGTCTAGTAAAAGTATTGTACAAAAACGAGCACAGAAAAGGCACTCATTTGTACTGCAATATTTAGCTACTTTTAAAAATATTTTTATGTATGCTTTTGAGCGCCTCAATCAAATCGAGTTTGTTTTTAAGCTTTCTATTGTATTGTGCTGTTTATGGCTATCAGAGAAGAGATCAGATAAAATATCACTAATGAAGAATTAAATGCATCGGAACAGCAAACTATCTCTGCATATATTCAGGTAGGATATTAGGAAGACATTTAAGACAGGTTGTTATACAAAACAAATATTACAATAAAGAAATCACCACTTTAGGAGACATTGTCTTTGTTGTTTTTTTTAAGTCACCTCATTATCAAAAACAGTGGTAATATACATATTAATAAAAACTCCACTGTATATACTACTTAAAAAAATGAGAAAATATGACCTAAAACATAGGCTGCAAGCAGTGAGCCAAACGGGCACAACATCTTTAAGATTTGTTGAAGCTACTGCTTCCCAACAAGCACTGCAGTAACAGTCAGGCAGTTCTCTTTTGAAAGTACAGCATGGGGACTCTTTCAAATTTCTAATGCAGCCTGAGTACAACTGCTCATGGCCAAGCCCTTTAGTCCGGCAACTCTCCCTGACCCCCACCACGCTCCAACACGAAGTCTAGTAGATCACTACCAAAGAACAGATCATCAGATCTATGGACACAGGCGTTGCCCTCAGACCGGGACTCACCCATACTATACACTTTTATCGCAAATATATTGTAGGTATTTTTAACTAGTCAACTGTTCGATTTTAGTACATAGCCACCCCGTTGTTAAGGAAATATGAAACTATGCTATACATGTATTCTTTTATATATTTTATACTAATATGATGACTGCTAAGATTTTAATTAATCAAGCAATAAAGACTACCCTTACACCCTAACCTTCTCTACTATGATTTTGGTCTACTGAGAGGCGGGTATTCCTTCCAGCACTTTTAAATGAGATCCCAGATACTGGTAGGGATGGCTATATCCTACACTTAATGCATGGTAAATTCATGAAAGGGCTAGATTTTGTGCTCATTCCATGAACAGCTATCAAGTTTCATCCAAGCAACTAATGTTTTACCACTTTCCTAGACGCTGAGGTCCAATATTATGTGCCTCTCCTGGAGGAACTGTTTTGGCCCAGGTAATGGCTCGTTGGTTTAAGCAGTCAATGAAACTCCGCCCTGGAAGAATCACATTCTGTGCCACGTCTATTTCAAAACTGCCTTTTATGACAAAGTCCTTGATATGCTATGGAGAAAACTTTCATCTAGTGGAATCCCTCCCCGTTGCTCATATCAATCCAGTTCCTCTGAAGCAATGCTTGGGTACAAGTAAAACTATGCAATAATTGTGCAGTTTCTCATAAAATACGAACAACCACGGGCGAAAACATGGATGTACTCTATAGCCTTTGCTATGCAAATGTACGTAGAAGACATGAATAGAAATAGTTAAAGCAGGTCCTACTCTCCTATTCTATCAATCAATCAAAAGCATTTATATAGCGCACTACTCACCCAGAGGGTCTCAAGGCGCTAGGGGAGGGGGGGTCCGCTACTGCTCGAACAGCCAGGTCTTGAGTTGCTTCCTGAAGGCGAGGTGGTCCTGGGTCAGGCGGAGGTGGGTCGGGAGGGAGTTCCATGTCTTGGCGGCGAGGTAGGAGAAGGACCGTCCCCCTGTGGTGGCTCTTCGGATGCGGCGGACGGCGGCGAGGGCGTGGCCGGTCGATCGAAGCTGGCGTTTGGGAGCGTAGAAGTTGAGGCGGCTGTTGAGGTATCCTGGGCCTTGGTTGTGTAGGAGGGATAGCCGGGTCAATGCTAGATTTTGATGTTTATGTACACTTATTAGCTCTTGCACTAGTGTACCACACTCTTAGATGGCTTGCTCAAATATTGCACCAGGAATCATCTATTAATAAATACATCTAAAACAAAAATGACCACTTGCCAAAAAAGGGCAGATGACTCCAATACGTTGATGAAATTAGCATTGTGCCTACAGTCAAATATTTCTGTGCTTGGCTGCAAAAACAGACCCAGTCACTACATCCATCTGGTTTCCTTAAACCGAAAGTAGACTGACTGGTCTTTGCCGCTCTTAAAATTGATAATAAGTTCTTATGCTGCCCGGTCTAGAAGCCTCTTGACATGATCAATGCCAAATTCCTATCTTCTATGGTGTATGATTCAGAGGTTTTTGTGGGCAAACATACTGATTGGTTTGATGCCATGCAAGGTTGTTTTTTTTCAGAAGACTTCTGGCGTCCTATTTCACAAATTGGGCCCAACTTAGTCTCAAAATCTGCCTTTTACGACAGTCCGTGGCAGATTTGGTAAAGAGAAATAGCAATTTAAAGTGATTGTAAAACAGGAACTACAAATAAAGTATTTTTCTATGGACTACTCAGCATTGCAAAACTAAGTTTTCCACCTTAGCAGTCCATTCTTAGCTTCAAGGATTCGGCCAACATTATCTGCTCAGGACTCTGCATATCAGAATTTGTAAATATGCATCTGGCAGCTCTATGAATCCCATCTACTCTTCTTGAGTAGATGTAGCAAAAACGGATATTGAATTACTATCCTTAATTTCTCTCCCAGTTTCAGTGCAAACTTTAGATTATAGTATGACTGTTTATTCAAGTCTCTTATTTAAGCAAGCACGGTTACTCCTAATGTACGAGTTACTTACCTACGGTAAAGATGCATCTGGTAGAGATGATTCTAGCCGCAGATTCCTTAACGTAGAATTATCCCAAGACGTGAGACTGGATCCGGAAAATTTTCTTTGCCACAGCATCTCTGCGCGCTGGGGCGGTACCACGTGATTACGCCCGGATGTCGTCAGTCAGCATGACGTCAGGGAGGTCACATTAGCTCAACCAGGCGCGCCGACATCAGTTTTCTTCTGAGAACTTTTCCGCGCCACAACGCAGAGCCATCACAAACAAAAACTGTGAGAATATGGGAACAGTGTGTGAAATAGCAGATAAACAGAAAGGAAAGAAGCGAATGGAGGAGAACAGCCCATACGGGGAAGTGCCACTGCAAAGCAACCCTGCAAGCAAATACAACATTCTCCCTGGAGACAGGAAAACATATGAAAATCTGTGCAGCAGACGAAAGAAGTCTGCAATCACAGTCCATTAACAGCGAAGGACAAGGAGTCCAGAACAGAAGAGTAATGGCCATTTACCCAAAGACAACACCATCAAGGAGAGTCGCGTCCTCTGAAAAGAGCTAAGGCGGAGGCCCAGCCAAGAGACCATAACTCAGAGGACTGCATGTGAGTCAGATACACCAAGCAAGGAAAAAGGGAAAGTATGAGAAGGCCCCACACTGTAGACACCAGGGTGTAGTGATGCAGGAGTACCCATGAACCTACCAATCAAGAACCAGAAAGGAAGGAGTGGATGCAAACCCACTGAACAAAGCATCCCGCTAGGGAGGAGTGAAAGAGGGCACTCGCAGAAGACAAAGCACCCAGAGGCAGGCAAGTGTGGAAGACCAAGCTAAGGGTCCTCGCAGAAGGGGGAGGAAGGGCGGGTCGTGAAGGAATCTGCGGCTAGAATAGTCTCTAGCAGATACATAGTTACCGAAGGTAAGAAACTAGTACATCTGATAGAGACTACTAGCTGCAGATTCCTTAATGTAGAATAGAATGTAGAATAGATACCCTAGCCATACCCACCGGGAAGGAGGGTCTGCGAGTGGACCCCAACAGCCTGGACTTAACAAAAGGTCCCACAGGGGACGAGTCCGACGGACAGGGAGAAGAGCCCTGTCCACCCAGGCAAGGTGAACTCTTACAGTCAGAACACCACTGATCCCAAGGGGGAAGCGGGAAGAAGAAAAGAAGAGGAGGCCCTTTCACACTGCGCAGAGGAAACAGGGGGAAGGCACAAGGAGGCCGAAGCACTCCACATCGGGCACAAAACATCCATCTGAGGCCAAGGCAAGGAAGAGTAAGATCAGCCTAGAGACACCAAGGAGACGAGGCAGAAAGAAGGCACCAGGAACACACCCCGCGAAGAGGGCAGCTGAGCCTACCACACATAGAAGTCAATAGACCAGACAGAACAGCGCCTACAGCAATAAAGCAGGCGGAATCAGGAAGAGTAGCCCGGGGGCACCGAGGAAGACTGGGCAGGGTGCGCCTCAAAGAGGGAGGAACAGAATCCATCTCAGCCCCCAAGACAGAGCCAGAAGGCGAAGAAGGGCCCGGACACACCACAGGGAGGGGTCTGCAGACACAACACAAAAAGACGTGGAACCAGAGCCCTGACGGCAGGCCGAAGATGGCAGGATAGACCAGGCTAACAGCGCAGAGACCCCGGAGAAGGATACCCCGGCCTGCTGCCAAAGGCATTCCAAACCACCTAGAGGGAATTACCCCTGCAACATACTTAAACTCCAGGGAGAGCAGAGGTCCTGAAGGCGACTTCCAAGCATAGAACAAGCTATACAACAGCTACCACTACCCCACATAGGGTATGTTAAGTCCCAAGACATGGGAACCCTCTTAGGAAGAAACTTCCGCAGCAGAGGACAACAAAGAACCGTGGGGAAAAAAACCCTGCAGAAGGCTTGTCAAGCAGCCAAAGAGAAATAGACTGAAGGCCTAATCTCGGGGCCAACCTGGTGTAGATAACCCAAAGCAAAAACACACAGTCAAGAAGAGCCGGCGAGCAGCCAACAGAGCCACAGTCCCAACAAAAGAGGACTTGCAGGCACATGAATCACACGTATCAAACAACTGGGGTGACCCGCCCCAATGAAAGAACAGCCCCCAAGAACCAGCTCAACTCATAGGTTACTGAGGGGAAGAAAAAGGAGGAGGAGGAGGAGGAGGCCAAAGCCCTGCCAAGAACCTCCGGATGGCCGAGTCTGCTGGGGCGTGGAACAAAAGGGTGCCATCGAAGGGAAGATCCACCAGCCGTTCCCGAACATTTTCTGGGAAGACACTGTCCCGAAGCGAAGTGTGGCGGCGAAGGGCAACTGAAGAAGTCATGGCACGACCAAGCACCTCCGAGATGTCCAGAGCGGAGCAAAAAATAAACGCCGCCAGCTCCTGGCCATCTAACGCATGGTGCCTCAAATCAACACCAGCACCCTCCAGAAAAGTTGCAGATCCAAGGGACTCTGCAGAGTCCCACAAGCAAGAGGTGGCCCTAGCCAACACACAAAGTGTTAAAGGCTCGCAGAGTCGCACTGGTCAAAGCGAACATATTGCACCCCCAAGAGCCCAGCCAGCGGGCCTCCCATGATGGTGGAGACAACAGCAACGGCAGGGAGGGAAAGGCAGTCCGCAAAAGGGGCCCACTGGCAGAGGGGTGGCGGGAAAGACACACCGGGTCGCGCCGTGCTGGTAGGTGAAGGTGAAGAAGGTGTTGGGGCACCGGATCCAAAGTGGAGGGCGCCCCAAAGCCCCAATCAGAGAAGAACGGAGTGAACCCTCAAAGGGAAGCAGCAGCTCGCTCTCACCAGAGCCCTGGTGAAAAACCTCCAGATGGTTATACGTTGGGAAATGCCCAGCCGGATCACCCATGTGAAAAATTCCCACAGCCATGGAAACAGCGCGAGCGAAGGCTGCATCCGCCCGTAGGGCCCGGCGGTGGGGAAAGCAGCTCCTCTGTTGGCGACAGCTGCAAGCTAAGCAGCCATCCCCCAAGCCAACCAGAGTGGGGAAGGGCCAGGTCCGGAAAGGAGAAAGAGGCGCCGAGGAGTGGGGGACCTGTGGATCCTCTGGCGAAAACCGTGACGATGGCAAGGAACCGTCCTTTGATGACGTCTGGGGAAAAAGCCACGACGCAGCAGCCTGTCTCCGGCAAGGATGACATCAGCAGGCACCCAAGCTCCGGGGAAGAGGAGGCGTCCGAAGAAGAGTCCATGACCCGACGCCTATCCGGTGCCGCGGAGTCCGCAATCTGGAGCAGGGCGTTGTCGTCGTCCAGCGCCAAAGGAGACACCGGACAGGTCTCCGCCACATCACATGGCGCAGGAGAAGCGGGGCTGGGCCGGAGCCGAGGCGGCTAAGGGACGGCGCTGAGTCGACTTCCGACGAGGCAGCCGCCTGCGTGAGGGACAAAAGGCACCCGGGGAGTGACAAGGAGTCCCCCGAAAGCCTCGACCCATGAGGGGGCGAGAGGGGCCCGTTGTTCCCTGCGTCGCCGCCAAGGCTGACTCAACCTCCGACGAGGCAGCTGCCTGCGTGGAGGGACGAGGGGGGCCCGGTGAGGGACGAGGAGTCCCCCACCAGCCTCAGCCCATGAGGAGACGAGAGGAGCCCGCCGAGCCCTGCGGCGGCGCCAAGTCCGACTCTACCTCCGACGAGGCAGCCGCCTGTGTGGAGGGACGAGAGGGCCCCGGGGAGGGATGAGTGGTCCCCCGCCAGCCTCAACCCATGATGGGACGAGGGGGGTCCACAGACTCCTGTGGCGCCGCCAGGGCCAGCTGCCGCCCATGCCAAAGAGGCGTCACCTCGGCCTCAGACAAGATCACCTGTCCATAGGTCCGAGAGGTGCTCGGGGATGCAACCCGAGCCCCGGTGACTTCCTGCGACACCACAGGGACTCCCACAGGAGTTTGCGGTGAACCCGGGGCACCGTAGTCCAAAGGAGGGTCCCCCGAAGAGCCGCACACCAACGGCACCACATCCTCAGAGCCTGGATCTGAACCAGTCGGGGCTGAGGCCGGAGCCACAGGCAACACCGCAGAGGGCCCTGCACAGCGCAAGGGATCCGCCGACGTCCCAGGAGGGGAAGGAGGAAGAGTAGCAGCCAGCGAGGCCTGCAAAGCCACCGCATATGTCTCCATCTGGGCTCTCTACGCCCCCTCACCGGGAAACAGTGGATAGGGGGACGATACGCAGGGCTGCATCACCCGCGGAGAACCCACGCCCCCGACAGGCCGGAAACCAGCCCTCGGGGACAAACTGCGACACTTACCAAAAGGGGAGAGACGCTCATGCGGCTTAGGAGAGGGATGAGGACGCCGGGGACTACGGCGGCTTCGAAAACCTTCCGCAGAAGCTGAACGAGGTGATGGTGCTGATCTGGACAGGCGAGTCGATAGACTATTCATCCGGCGCTCCCGCCGCGACTTCGGCTTCAAACGCCGGCATGCCTCGCAATCAGTGGAGTCGTGATGTTCCCCCAAGCACCACATGCAAATGAGGTGAGGGTCCGTTGCCGACATCAGCCGTTCACAAGCACGTCTTAAAGCCTGAAGGCATCTGCACACTGTTCCCACAAACACATGCAATTGCGAAAGGGAAAGGTCTAAACAGGCCCTTGAGCATGAACCTGATCCGCGTTATACGCGGAAATGGAAAAAACTGATGTCGGTGCGCCGGATGGGGCTCGTGTGACCTCGCTGACGTCACGCCCGCGGAAGACGTCAAGACAGAATCACGTGGTACCGCCCCCGGCACGCAGAGATGCTGTGGCAAAGAACATTTTCCGGTTCCAGTCTCACGCCTGGGGATAATTCTATGTTAAGGAATATGCGGCTCGTAGTTTCTATCAGATCTGTTGTTCAGGCACAAGCGCCAGTCTATTCTTCTGAAGGGCGAATGAACATCCTGTCCTATGCGCAGGAGAATGGACCTCATTTTCGTTGGTGGAATGGTGGACGGAAAGGATGGTTGCCCGAATTTCTATTCAATCTTCACAATGTTTAACATCCAACAGTCCTCTTTTATCCTGTGCACAAAGAGAATTAACAGATAACAATCAACCAGTGTGGTCAGAGCTTTTCCTTTGTCCAAGAAAGACTCTTGGAAACCTCATTCTTTAAAAGGTTTTCATTGTTTTTAAATAAAACTTTATATGTTGCTGCTGTTCCTGGTGCTGAATGTGCTGCTGCATATTCTACAAGGGAACTGGGGTCCTGTTTCGGGGCTTCCTACTCACCCTTGCACATTACATTCCCTTGGCAGGACACCTAGGCCAAAGTAAAACTTGGGACAGGCTTGTCCCTCACTTTCACTGGCCTCACATGTCTGAAGACACCAACGGGTATTGTTGCTTCTGTGCATCTTGCCAAGCCAGTGGTAAGGCACGTGGCACCACAAAGGCCCCCCTGATACCACTTTCAGTGGTGGGGGTTTCCTTTGAGAGGGTTGAGATTTACATGATTGGTCTCATGAACCCCCCTACAGCATCTCGGGATAGTTATTTTCCATTGGTGGTGATCATGCCACTAGGTACCCAGAAGGATTTCCCCTTAGGGCCACCACTACAGCTACTGAGGTGGGAATTCCAGGGTGGGCTGCCCTAAGGAAGTTTTAACTGACAGAGGTACAAACTGCATGTCAAGTTACATAACTGCAATGTGGAAGGAGTGTGGAATGACCTACAAATTCATAACACCCTATCACCCACAATGCAATGGGTTAGTTGAAAGGTTTAACAAAACCCTCAAGGGCATGATTGATCATGGGCCTCCCAGAAAAGCTTAGGCAAAAATGGGATGTACTTCTGTCCTGCCTTTTCTTTGCCTAAAGAGAGGTTCCTCAGAAGGGAGTTGGGGCTACAGCCCTTTTGAATTTCTGTTTGGACATCCGGTAAGGGGTCCCTTGTGTTTGGTGAAGGAGGGATGAGAGTTACCTCTCAAACCTCCCAAACAAGACATAGTGTACTATGTAGTTGGTCTCCGCTCCAGGATAGTGGAGTACACGAAGAAGGCAAGTAAAAACCTGGAGGCCAGTCAAGAGTTGCAAAAAGATTTGCATGACCAAAAGGCTGTCCTGACTGTTTACCAGCCTGGCCAGACGGTGTGGGTAATGGAGCCTGTGGCCCCAGCAGCTGTCCAAGATAAATGGAGTGGACCCCACACTATCATTGAGCAAAAAGGTGAGGTCACCTATCTGGTGGACCTTGGCACTCCCAGCAGCCACCCCAGGGTGCTGCATGTGAACAGGCTCAATCCTTTTGTGGACAGGGCTGACTTGGGCTTCCTCATGGCAACTGATGATCGCCTCTCACAAAACTATGATGGGTAAGTTGATGGTGTAGCCTTGGCAGGCAGCCTCACTGACCAAAAACAGAGTGATTGCAGGAAGGCCTTCAATCAATACAGGCATATGTTTACGTTGACACCCAGTCAGACCACCTGGTGTACCCATGAAGTGGGCACAAGTGAGAGCCTACCTGTTAAGAATAAAATTTACAGGCAGCCTGACCATGTCAGAGACTGCATCAGGACAGATGTCCAAAAGATGCTACAATTTGGAGTAATTGAGCCCTCAGATAGCCCTTGGGCTAGGCCAGTGGTATTAGTACCAAAACCTCACACCCAGGGTGGTAAGAGAGATGAGGTTTTGTGTTGTCTACAGGGGACTCAATGCAGTCACTAGGACTGATGCGGTTCCAATTCCAAGGGCAGATGAGCTTATTGACAACTTGGCCTCAGCCATGTTTTTAAGTACATTTGACCTTATTACTGGCTATTGGCAAATCAGACTAGCTGAGGATGCCAAACCAAAAACAGCATTCTCAACCCCTAGTGGGCATTATCTTTTTTTTTTTTTTTTAAAGATTTTTGAAAACCTTTATTGTGCAGATAGTAGCATACAAATACGGGCCTACAACCAATTAGGCCGACCAAGAAACAATCTGAAAAGCACGTAAATCAATAAAGAGGTTTCACAGCAGTCACCCAGTACATTGCGAACAAGTAGTTCAATCGTAGAGGAGCTGAGTGTGACCGCCGGATGTAGGATCAAAGAAGGTTAATTTTATAATAGAAATTATAGCAGGATCAGTTGCAGTTTAATCATCTGAGTGCCCATAGCGGGCCACGAATCAAGCAGCAAAACATTAAGGCATCAATAAAAACGGTTATCAGCAATAGTCTAAAGCAATCAGAATATAGATGCCATATTTCCAATCAGTACCCATCGTAGCCCGCCACGTGCACACAGACCACCAAATTATTGTACTTCTATATAACTGAGTAACCAGAACGGCAAAAGGAGTTACAGTCATTCTCTATACTGACCCAGAAGATAAGGAAAAGGGGGAACGCTAAAAACGAAAGAGAAGGAGGAACGCCGTGCTGCTGCATGCGCCCCCACAGCGATACGGGCGAGCAAAGTGACTGGGGACCACATTATTGGGGGTGGGGCGGTCAAGTCAGGATATATGTACAATCAATATAGTCTAAAGTAAAAATACCTCCCCCCCCCCCCCACAAGCAATCACACCGTGGGAAACACGCACAGCCACGGCGTCCTAAGAAAGTGACACAAAAGAGCCGTAGAAACTAAAAAACGGTCAGAAAAAGAGCCCAACCCACCCACCCCACCCTGCATCCCTGCAGAAGGCTACGGCCTACCCCCCCAGCAGCGTGCCTGTCGCCCTAAATAAGAGACCCGAAATATAGGAAAGGTTAGAGAGAGGGAAAAGGAAACCAAAGAGAGGGAAAAGGAAACCAAAGAGAGGGAAAAGGAAAAAGAACCAGGGGAGAGGAAGCCATCAATCGAACCATTCGGCCCCTACCCCCCACCATCACACACATTAATGCAACATCAAAACGAAATCGACAGTCTCGGGTATCATAAACCTTCGAAGGAATCGTCCATAGTATCATGGTTGAGGGCACTCCTCATCTCCATCCACCAACCATTAGTCCTCCGGGTCGCGAACCGGCTCACCCCTGTCCTTTCCTAGCCATCGCTACTGCGCGTGGTAGAGTAGTGGGCAGCAAACAAATCAAAGTGGAGAGGCCGTATGGTCGAAGCAGGACAGACCATGGGAGCGAACCAGAGGACTCCAGCAACCAGCGGCCAAGCAGGAATTTTTTGCGGCAGTCTAGACGTTTCAGCAACGACAACGGGAACAACAAACAGTGTGGGTACAGTCTCACCACCCAGTAAAGTAGAGTTGTCCCCGCAGGATAACGCTGAGGTCTCGCCGGGGCAGTTCGAATCGGCAATCTACGTTGTTCCCCGATCAGTCGAGCAGGAACGGGCTCCGACGCGGCACCCACGCCCGCCACGATCAAGGCGACCCCGGGATCCGGGGCCGCTGGTGTAAAATCTTGACGATGCAGTGACAGCACTCCTCACAGCAACAGAGGGGGACGAAACAGCACACACTCGGAGTCGAGCCGCGTCCATGAGGGACGGCCCGACAGTAATGGCGGCCGTCCTTCTCTCCAGCACAAGGGCGTCGTGGGCCAGGGTCGCGCGCAAAGTCTTTAAGGCGTCAAGAACATCTTCAAGCGTGGGCTCCCGCTCACACGACCAGACCCCCGTACACTTCAGCAACACAAATTCGCCGCCCTGGTTCAGTCCGTGACTCAGGGCACCGGTCGCCATCTTGCAGATCCAGCCGCGTCCACGTGCGCCTCAACTTCTGGAGCGGGCTCTCAAGCTAGGCCACCGCGGGAGCCCCCTAGAGCCCCAGGAATGACAATCTGGGTGCAGAAAGGAGAGCCTCCAAAAGGGGGACCGCCAGCGCCACCGCCCCACGGGCGCCGCACGCCGACTCCGGGCGCAGGGCTTCAAGATGGCCGGACAAGGCAACAAAGGGGGGAGCCTCCTACACGGTCTTCCCCCATCCACGGCGTGCCGCACCTCACCACGGGGCCCTCCGGCCGCTGGACCGGGCCCGATCCGTTGCCATCGGCATAACCGCACCACGGCCTCTCCCAGCCGACCTCTCCTCTCCACCAGGGGCCGCCGTCGACACCATCTCGCCGGCTGACCTCCACAGGCAAGTCCCCGGTCTCTACGCCGTGGAGGCCCCAGATCAAGCAGGGGTGTAACTTCGGATCCGCCGCTCGCAGGAGCCCCCGGGACAGATGGTGAGTACAAGCTTTCCTTCGTCTTTCCATGTCTTCCAGAGTATGTCGTCTCGGGGCAGGATGCGTGTCAGGATATGTGTGTTGGGCAGGAAGGCTAGCGGAGCCGAGCTACATTGCGGCCATCACAGTCGCGAGCTTGGCTCCACCTAGTGGGCATTATCAATGTATTGTGATGCCCTTTGGTTTGAATAATTCACCTGCCACATTCCAAAGGCTGGTGAACAAAGTTCCCACAGGTCTGGAAGCCTATAGTACAGCATATCATGATGATATAGCTGTCTTTAACTCCACCTGGGAGGATCACCTGGTCCACCTAAAGAATGTTTTGGAGGCTCTGCAGAAAGCAGGCCTCACTATCAAGGCTACAAAGTGCCAGATAGGGCAGAGTAAGGTTGTGTACCTGGGCCACCTTGTGGGTGGAGGCCAGGTTCAACCGCTTCAGAGCAAAAAAGACCACAATGACTGGGTTGCTCCAACTACCCAGACTCAGGTCAGAGCTTTCTTGGGCCTGACTGGGTATTACAGGAGATTTGTAAAAGGATATGGGTCCATAGTGACTCCCTTCCGGAGCTAAGATGCTGAGGGTTTGCTTGAGCATTACCTTATTGCTTTGATTGTGTCCGGTCCAGAATACGGGGGCAGAGAAGAAAAGGGCCACACAGCCTGCACAGCATTTGAAGAAATGTATGGAATTAAGAGGCCACTAGGTTCCTAAGCGCTCCAACAGTGGCATCGTCTGTACCTGTTATCTCGCGGTGGAGCTGCCAAGTATCAAGTCGAGGGTATACTCTCCAAATTTGAATGGTGTCGCTCGCAGCCTTGAACTGCGGAAGCTGTTGCTGGGCTCCTGTTTCCTTTTCTTCCCCCGGACTGCTGTGCCTGACGAGCGAGGACCTCCTACATACTGGGATTTCACCGCTGCTGACTGGGCCGGGACTGCGAGACCCAGGGTGCACAGCGCTCCACCACCATAGCGCACCTGGTGTCTCTTCCCGCCCCCAGCTCCCATGCAGCTAGATGAGGCTCGCGGCAGCCGCTCGCAGCCTTGAACTGCGGAAGCTGTTGCTGGGCTCCTGTTTCCTTTTCTTCCCCCGGACTGCAGTGCCTGACGAGCGAGGACCGCCTACATACCGGGATTTCACCGCTGCTGACGGGGCCGGGACTGCGAGACCCAGGGTGCACAGCGCTCCACCACCATAGCGCACCTGGTGTCTCTTCCCGCCCCCAACTCCCTCTTATAGGCACTCTCACTCCCACGCACGCATGCGGGGAGTGGGGGACTGTATAACTGTAAATTTTAGAGACCCCAGAACTGTTTCCCATATCTGTGCTGGCTTTAATAGATCATTTGACTCCACCATCCAGACTCTCCCATTGTCCTTCTTTTTCCCACCTAATTGTTCGACCTATGGTAGAGGAAGGGATGACTGGACCAGGGTTGAGCGGAGGGGCAGATATAGAGGACATGATTTGAGACCGGTTCCAATGCCACTGAACGCACCCTTCTGTGATTATAACCGGTTTAGTTGTCTGGATGCAGTTGATTGACTACCCTCAGCTGCCCAACACCCAACAGTGCAGGGACCTGCCGACATGAGTAAAATAATAATGGAGGAATCTGATGAGCCCCATGGAATTATCCCTGTGGAGTGCTTGCATATTGTTGTACCTCCACCGGGGATAATTCCTCTATTGGACTCTACTAGCACCAACTCCCCGGAGTATTCACCGGTGGCTGTAGTCCATCAGGATTCCCTTCATCCTTCAGCCCCCACTTCCAATAACATTATTGAGCGGCTATTATTAAATCCAGTACCAGCAAGGGACCCTTTGGCACCGGAGGTAGCCCCCCCATGAAGCTGGTCAAACTAATGAGCTGGAATATCGCCGGTTGGCGTCAGAAGGAGGAGTCTCTTGGTTGGAGGGAGTCCATTACAAACTATGATATCCTCTGTCTTCAAGAAACGTGGTCTACGGCAGAAATTTATTTTGATGGATTTGTGTCCTATAATTGTCTTGCCCAAGAATCCACCATGGGGAGGGCAAAAGGCGGGCTGGTGATCTTACTGTCAGTTAACTTTCCTGCTCGAGTAAAATCCCATACCACCATCTGATTCCACTTGCAAGTACTGTGGCTGGAGCAAAGTGGGGGCCGAGATATTTTGCTGATTAACCATTATGACAATGTGTTCGAACCCTCCAGCTCCTGTGTTGTTAATGAACTAGAGACTGTTATGAAAATTAGTCGGGCTATCCATAAACCTTATGACATCTTATGAGGAGGGAATTTTAATATGCATACATGTCCTCGTTCATTCACAAATGTATGTGGTTTTGATGGGGCAAACGGGGAGGACCGGGCCCATTTTGTCCACACAACTTATGGTGACTCCCTTAACACACTCATGCTTAATCTAGATCTGTTAATATATCAGCCAGCCGATGATAGCGAAGGTAACATTGTACCGACTTTTGTAGGGAGGAATTATGCATCTGTAATTGACTATTTGTTGGTTTCAGTTAAAATTAGCCCTCATTGTACTATTCCCGAAATTGTTGATTTAGGCCTTAGTGACCATAATGCCATCACTATGTCGATATCTATCTGGGGGACGAAGTCTATAGCCAACTGTGGGACTGTTGCCGAAATAATACCTAGTAGGCAGAATAGTATTAGGATCAAATGGTATGGAGACAATACTGAAAAGTTGCTGCGTAAAATCGTGGTGGCCAGTTTCCAAGAGTTGCAACGGTGTCTAGATGATGATGATGCTGCTGTCCCGTCAAGTACCGTCACTGAATTTGAAAAACTTAACGTTATTATAAAAAGGACTCTTACCATTACTAATGCCAATAATAAAAGGGCTACTGTAGGTTGGTTTGATAGAGACTGTACGAAATCCCTATTAGAGCTAAAGAAAGCCCTCTCTAACCACCCTAGGGACAGGGAAGCCGTTCAACCTCTTAGGGCAATATACAAACACCATCTGAAGCGTAGAAAACAGGAACTAAGGGAAGAAGCGTGGGACAACCTGACAAAAGCGGCGGAACTGCGAGATAGCAAGCTCTTTTGGAGCACTGTTAATAGTCCTTTCCTCCAAAAGGAGGAATTCCCGGTTTTAACTGCCCAGGTTAGTGAGGAGAGTTGGGTCCAATACTTCACCGGAATCTTTGACCCGGCTGGGGAGGATTCTCGAAAGTTCCAGCTCTGAAATGATTGGGCCCAAACTACCCCTCGAGATTACATTACCTGAAGTTGATATGGCTATACGGCAAAGTAAGGGAGGCAAAGCCCCAGGACCCGATGGGGTCCAAGTTGACTAATATAAAACGGATTTATCATTATGGAGCCCCCTTCTGACCCAGGTTTTTAATGCATCTGTATTGGAGAGTACTCCATCTACCTGGGGTGAATCCATAATTTTACCGATTTACAAGAAGGGAGATAGAGGAGAGGCTAAGAACTACCGCCCTATCTCCCTTCTCGATTCTTCGTTAAAAATAATGAGCAGGGTTCTTTTATTATGTCTGGAGGAATGGGCCGAGGCAAATGGTATCCTTGCGGATTCCCAGTTTGGATTCCGCAAGGGCCTTGGCACCATTGAACAGTGTATTAATCTAGAATTAATTATTGGCAAATACACTAAAGCCAAGCAGGGCTCTTTATTCCTCTGTTTTGCAGATCTTTCCAGCGCTTTCGACCTGGTGGATCATGCATTACTGTGGACCACATTGCTCGAAATGGGAGCCCCCGCTGCAATTATATATCCTGGCCAGACTATATAATAAGTTGCCAGCTCAGATTCGTTTTGGCCAAGCGGGGGAATGTACTAGGAAGATTAAGGTTAAATCTGGAATCAGGCAGGGATGTGTCTTAGCCCCGTTACTTTTTTCCCTTTTTATAAATGCCATGGATTCTGAGCTGAAGAAGGTCCAAGCTGATGCACCCCAAGTGGAGGGCCTAGCTATCCCAGTACTGCTTTATGCAGACGACACTGTTCTACTCTCTAGAACACCTGTAGGTCTGCAGAGATTAATGAACAGTTTCTTCGATTTTATAAAAGGGAGGAAACTTAAAATTAATAATTCCAAAACATTCATTATGGCTTGCGGGAGAAAGGTGAAAAAGCTGAGACCATTCAACTTTAGGGATCATACAATCGAAGTCGTGGATAAATTCTGCTACCTTGGAATCACCTTCACTAGTAGTGGCACTTGGGCACCTGAGATTGTCAATATTAAGGTAAAGATGGGCAAGGCGGCTTCAGGGGTTTTCAGATTTGCGTCTAAACTAGGTAGTCGGCGCCCACCAGATATACTCAATGTATACAGACATAGATGTGCTTCAGTGGCACTCTATGGATCGGGCATCTGGGGATATTGCCAACAAGGGGACTTGCAAGTTGTCGAAAATGTCTTCCTAAAGAGACTTCTTTGTCTTCCAACGTCGGCCTCAAATGAGTTGGTCCACAAAGAGGTGGGGTTGGAATATTTGAGCGACCTAACGGGATTGAGACCCCTTATGATGTGGAGGTCAATTTGGGCGAAGGCTGAAACTGGTTTTACAAGGAGAATAATAAAAGATTGCCTCGGCCTGGATAAATTTAGCCAGATCCCATGGCTCAAATATGTTTTGACTTCATACAAAGACGTGCATGGTTTGGATGTCTTTGTGGACCCAGCTAGTGCCACCAACATCTCTAAACAGGAGCTCAAACTTGTCTTTTTGGGGGAAAAAACTAAACTACGTAGAGAAGCCAGTCGCCAGTTTACCACCCATGTATTTTACAATTCTAACAACATGGCAGGTTATGGCTTATCCAAATATCTTAAAGTAGTCACTAAGCAATCTCACCAGTATGTTCTTACTCGGTTGAGATTGGGCATTGTTCATAACTTGGTGGCTTTCCCTCAGATGAAAAAACATACGACAACACCCTGTCCATGTGACGGCACCACTAAACCGAGCACGTTGCACTTTCTGTTAATCTGCCCCTTGTATTTACATCTCCGTATTGCTTATCTTAAACCCCTTTTTATGAAATACTCTGTGTCTACTGCTACAACAGCTATGAGATTTTTATTTGCTCTTGATGATCCGGATGTCTGCTTTTATACTGCAACATATACTTTAAAATCAGTGTCCGCTAGGAAAAGCATGGAATTCATGTCTTAATTGTGAGTGTATCTTCTTCTGTATTGATTACTGTTATGCCGTTCTCACCCCTCCACCTTGTGCAATTGACTAAATCTTGTATTTTATATGAATTGTTTTTAATGTATGTATTAACTTGTGTGCTTTTATGATTGTTTATTGAATGATCGAATAAAGCTTTCAAACTGAACTGAACTCACTCCCTTGAATGATCTCACCTTCAAGAAAATGCCCAAGAAAGTGCAGTGGATAGTTAGCGGACAAAAGGCATTTGATTATCTCAAGCAGGCCATGTGCACTGCTCCCATTCTGCAGAGTCCTGACTACTCCAAGCAATTTATTGTCTAAACAGATGCATCTGAGTTGGGGGTAGGGACTGTGTTGTCACAACTTAATGCAGAGGGTCAGGATCAACCAGTAGCTTTTATTAGCAGAAGATTGACCCCCTGAGAGAAATGTTGGTCAGCTACAGAGAGGGAAGCCTTGGCTGTGGTCTGGGCCCTGAAGAAGCTGAGGTCATATTTGTTTGGCACTCACTTCATTGTTCAGACAGACCATAAGCCCCTCTTATGGCTAAAACAGGGTAAGGGTGAAAACCCCAAACTTTTGAGGTGGTCCATTTCCCTACAGGGGATGGACTATACAGTGGAACATAGACCTGGCAGTAACCATGCCAATGCAGATGGACTCTCCAGATATTGCCACTAAGAAAATGAAGACTCAACTGGGCAAGGTTAGTCTTATCTCCTGATGTTGTTGGGGGGAGTTTGTAGGAAAGTAGGTCTGCTTCTCATGGTTACCCCCCACTTTTTGCTTGATGTGATGCTGTTTTTGACTTGTCTGACTGGGATCCTGCTAATCTGGACCCCAGTCTATCTGCTTTCGCCCTAAACTGTTATGTTATGTACTTAGGTACACTTCAGATTGGATACTGGGGTACCCTTATCAGTCCCTAGTATATGGTACCCAGGGCATAGGTATCCCAGGGGTATCTCATGGGCTGAAGCATGTGAGGCCATACAAAATGGAACTACAGGCCTGCCATTACAGCCTGTGTAAGTTGGTCCTAGGATGCTTGATTCCGGTCCAGGAAAGACCAGACTTGG
This sequence comes from Lissotriton vulgaris, assembly GCF_964263255.1. Lineage (NCBI taxonomy): Eukaryota > Metazoa > Chordata > Amphibia > Caudata > Salamandridae > Lissotriton > Lissotriton vulgaris. The sequence continues at coordinate 1,390,436,979 of NC_141685.1, forward strand.
CAGTTCGGGCTGGACTGTTCCCATGAGGCACAGGGGCAAGGCTGATTTGCATATGGCCATGTCTGAACTGGGGTGGAGTGGTGTGCAAAAAAACGATGGATTTAGGCCCAGATCTCTGTACTGGGGTGAATGTATGACATTGTTCTGCATTCTGTCCATCAACTGTTGTTTTTGAATTTGGCAACCCGAGTGGGATGGGTATGCTCAGACGTGAGTCCCATGCTCTCCACACCACTGGAGTCAAGCTATTCTGGCTGAAGACGGCTGATAGCTAGAAACCGGTCCTCGGATGCTTGATTCCGGTCCAGGAAAGATATGGCTTGGCAGTCGGGCTGGACTGTTCCCATGAGGCACAGGGTCAAGGCTGATTTGCATATGGCCATGTCTGAACTGGGGTGGAGTGGTGTGCAAAAAAACCGATGGATTTAGGCCCAGATCTCTGTACTGGGGTCAATGTATGACATTGTTCTGCATTCTGTCCATCAACTGTTGTTTTTGTATAAGTTGGTGCATGCACCACTTACTAAAGATATAGGTTTACTATATCTAAAAGTCACTGCACTTAAAACCTAAAAGTAACCCCTATAGCAGGCCTTTACAATCCTGAAATAAGGGTGCTTGGTTCGAAGTGAGAGGGTGCCCCTGTATGAGCAGGACACCCCAGCAACCTACGGAGTCCATTATCCCTGGGTGTCAGTGAAGCAGCCATACACTAATATAGAGGGGCATTACGTGACTGCCCGATGACCATCTTAAAACCGACTGCAACAAACCCGATCGTGTTTGGTGTCAAACATGTTGGAATCCTACCCACACACCGTTACCGTGTGGGAGGTATGATTCCACCCACCGGGAGAGCCCTCCATTGGGCTCTCGGTGTTCCGGTCCAGCCCTCTAGTCCCAGAAAGCACAAAATGGTTGCTGCCGACCAGAGACATTTCTGCCCACCTGCTGCTGAGCCAAGCTCCAGCAGGCGAAGGCAGGACAATAGGCATACTGTCACAGGGAGGTGTGACCACCTCCCAGACAGGATTTAGTGTATTAGGGCTGGGTGGGTGCGCTTGCCAGCACCTGAAAGTCTGCATGAGGGGCACAATTGGTGTTCCTGTGCATAGTCCAGCTCAAACCAGTCCTGGGAGCTGTTGGCTTCCGCTCTGGTGCGAAACTGGACAAAGGACATGAGCGTGACCTCCCCCTGTCCAGACCCTCCCCAGGAAGGGTCCCCTGAATCTCCCCAACCCTTTCCCTAGGGAACTTAAGGGCTTACCTGGGTGTAGGTCCCTTGATTAGTCGTGGACAAGATTTAGAGCTGAAACCACTGCACTTCTACCGTCTGGGCACTCTGAACTTCGCAGGACTTCGTTTGGGCCTGACTTTGTCTCCCTCTCAGTCGGCTGCCTCGTCTATGCCTATGCACCATACATGATCCGTGCAGGAGCTGTGGAACATTCAAAACACCTGAAGATAATCTCCCTTGGAGTGAAGGAGTCACTCACCTGCATTCGCAGGCACCACAACACTGCTGACCGGTCTGCTGATTCCGAGCTCCTACGGACTCCGAAGGGTTCAAGAACACAGGAGGTGGGTTTCTACGTCCCTCGAGGCCCGAGCTGCCCTCTCACACATTTTGAGACCAGACGCCCTTGTGGGGGCTGCAATACCCAAACCTCTGTGCACCGCGTACTTTTGCAAGTGCAAATGCTTGTTGGCAATTCTGCAGCAAGAGCATTGGGCTCAAAGTTGCCCCAACTTCTGGCAACTTCTCCTGCAAAGATCTTCAACCACATTGCACGGTGTTCTCCATGGCCTGTTTTGTAAAGCTGCTTGAGGTCCTCTCCCAACTCTTGTGCCTCCGGCCTTTGGGTTGAATTGAGAGTCATCTTTGTTTTCCTTGGGTCCCCTGATTGCCCGGGGCCTGCCCTGACTCCCCTGCTTGTGGCGAGTCTCCTGGGCCTTGCTGGTTCCGAACTGTACACTTTCTTGACTTCATACATGGGTTGCCTTTGCCAAGGTATGTTGGTGCTCCAGCCTGACAACGACCCCACAACTGACATCCTTCGTGGGACAGCTTGTATTTGGCTCCAGGTCATCCTCAGCGTCGCCTGGTCCCCGCAGCGGCAGAGTCAAGATCACCAATAACTATCCAGAAGCACCAGACATCGGTGGGCATTAGTCTACCGATCCCCTGGTCACTCTTGTGACCCAGACTCCGTACCCTCTGCTTTCAGGTACTCTTCATCAGGCATCCACGTTTGGATTCCTATGGAACCTTTCTCCTCTTCCAGCAGCAACGCTTTCCTGAAGTCCTCCATTGGGTGCGACTGCGGTTTCAGACACCACTTCACACCTATGCACCCGGCATAGGTAACTTGGGTACCTCGGTATCCACGAGAGGGATGGCTGTCCAACCTTCTGTCTTCCAGGGGTTTTCTTCAAGGTCCACTGGGAAGGGTCACTAATCTTTAAAATTCCAACTGCAACTTGCACACAGACTTGTACAGGCACGCGGTCGTGTTCACACACTGCACACGCTCTCTGTGGGGTCCCTATCTACTCACTTTGGGTGGGTTCTTGGGGGTCCCAGCAATTCTAAGTCCTCTCGACATTGTCCGGACTCAAGTCGTGGTTCTTATACCACTTTCTTAGTAGATGGTTTGGTCCCCCCTGGGGCCCACTGTGTATTAGTGCTATTTACTTTACTAAAGTATTGTGTGCTTTGTGTCCATCTCCGTGTGGGAGATACCGTAACTTACTAGATAGTGCGATATAATAAATACATATTTTAATACCTACTGTGTGGTTCTCCTTTCATTTAACCTATACTATAGGATTGCATTCTGGTAAAACAAGCAGCTTTACACTCCTTCAAGACTAAGCCTGAAGGCTGCTCTCCACAGCAACCACTTGGATAGCTTTCTAAGGTTGAGACATCTTCAATCACCATAAGGGTTGTCTGGACTCGTTTCAGGGTGCCCAATTACATAAGTGAAAGACACACAATTGATGGACGGAATGCATAACAAATCAAAACATTCACCCCCAGTCAAGATATCTGGGTTAAATCCATCATTCTTTTGATCACCATGCCACCCCAGTTTAGACTTGGCCATATGCAAATCAGTCTTGACCCTGTACCTCATGGGAACAGTCCAGACCAAACTGCAAAGCCAGGTTCTCCCTGAACCGGAAAACAAGCATCCTAGGACCGGTTTTGGGGCTTCACCCCTCTTCAGCCAGGATAGCTTGATTCCAGTGGCACAGTGAGCCCAGGACCCACGTCTGGGCATAACTGGCGCACTTAGGGCAAGAAAGCAAAAGAGACAATTGATGGACGGAATGCTGAACAAATTAAAACAGTCACCCCCAGTCAAGAGATCTGGGTTAAAACATCATTCTTTTGCTTACCATTCCACCCCAGTTTAGTTTGGGATGGGTATGCCCACACGTGGGGTCCCTTGCTCACTGTTACACTGGATTCAAGCTAGCCTGGCTGAAGAAGGGTGACATACCTTGAAACCGGTCTCAGGATGCTTGTTTCCTGTCCAGGGAGGACCTGGCCTGGCAGTTCGGTCTGGACTGTTCCCATGGGGCACAGGGTCAAGACTGATTTGCATATGGCTGGGTCCTAACTGGGGTAGCGTAGTGGGCAAAAGATCAATGGATTTAACCCAGATCTTTTGACTGGGGGAGAATGTTTGCATTGTCAGCATTCCGTCCATCATTTGTTTGCTGTAACACTTTCATAAGTGGACATCATATACCAAGCCAGCTTCTCACAGTGGCAAAGGTGTCCTGCAAGTATTCAGCAGAGCACGCTAAAATGCCCAAAAAGATGCATGTAAATCTACGGAAGTGGAACTACTTGGTTGTCTAGTTTGTCAGACGTCAAAAAAGGGTCCGGTGTCATCGAACCGCCAAATGGCCCCTGGAATAGGATCTCTTTTTCGAGGTAGGCGAGGACGACTTCTTCCTATGGTGTTTTTTATGTGAAGAGCTCTTATGTGAACCTTTCCTGGAAGGTGACTCCCTGCGGGCCAAAGCCAAAAATGACTTGGGCTCCTGCTTCCTGATGGCTTTTTGATGTATGGGGGTGCAAGAGTCACAACCCCAGGCACCAGTCATTGTGAGGACCAGAAGAGAGATCTTCTAGTGCATCGTCTTCAAGACTTGATGTCTGAGGCCCTCTAATGAAAAGTTTGACCTAGTCATTGTTGAAAGCAGAGGATTTTTATCCATGAATAACCAAGACCTCCACCGAAAATGTCTGGAAAAACCGAACTGACTACTCGGGTGACTTCACTTCCAAAAGCATAGTTGAGACAGGAATTTGTGGAGGGCCACTTCTGTAAAAAAAAGTTTTCCAGAAAAGTCTGAAGCTTTAAAGAATACCCATAAGGTGTGAAATCTGCAGGAAGAGATATGTTCCAGAAAGTAAACACAACTATTATGTTAGAATATCTTTCTACACTAGCAGAACTCCACAACATGCAAGTTGACTAAACTAATTTTCTGGGTGCAAAAGTGAGAACCTGCTGTGTGGTGATGCTGCACATTAAGTCATGCATGCAGCCTGAGAAGAGGGCATTTACATTCCTGGTATACCTTTTAGGATTAACAGCTTTTAAGAGTGGAAACAATAATCAACACAATGAAGGGAGCTCTCATTAATCTGTAATAGATTTGTTTCAACGGAGGAAAGTACAATGAAAAGTATATGTAACTTCATATCGAAACACTCATCTACTAAATAAGCTGCATCACTGGGAGAGAAGATGGTGCCTAGGACTGCAATAAAAACACAAGACACCTACCTGTTCAAACGGGCTTTTAGTTTTAATTCCTTTTCCACCAACAAAGATCCAATTGTCTCTGAAACCAAGTGCGGTTATCGCTGAACTTCCCAATTCTGAAATAAGACTTCTTGCCTCATCATTCAACCTTTAATGAGAAAATATAATGGACGGAAATTAGCAACTAACTAGTTTGCAGATCAGTTTGTCACATCTAAAACCTGATGAAAAAAACACAGCATCCTCACATTCCCATCATCTAACAAGAATTAATCTACCAGCGAAAATATTTATTCGCTGTAACAATTATGGTGCAGCCTGTTCTGTTGTAGATTCACATATTGTGCCCACTCCTGCCTTGTAGTGCTGGGCTCAGATTAATAAAAGATGTCTTTCTTCAGAAGAGTAGTTTTGGTTTCAATGTGATTCGCAGTTCTTACCCTGAAACCCACAATGCACCAGGACAGACTCCATATAAGATTGAATAAAGGATGTGAACATTTATTCTTATGTTTGTGTAATGGTACATTTGTAATGGTTAGGGTGAAGAAATAAATATGTATAACCTTCCCACATTTCTCCTTGTGTTCGATCGTTGGGAGGTGTTGGAGCATATGTGAATTTGCAACACTACAGGCTGCAAACCGACTGTTACACGTAAGTTGCATTTTCCATTTGCAGAATATGTTGCAGAAGATCACAAGCTGTGCACACATTAAATAGCACACAGAAAGAAGTTTGGAAACATGTTTTAAGTACAGTTTGCTAAGGCTGCTTGCCAGGCATGATGTTCACACAGCAGTGTTTGGTAAATCTGTTAAGTGAAGCCCATGTTGATAGTTGTGTAGACCACAAAGGGCTTTTTGAAAAACCCATGGGCTACCTGCACCCCCATGATGTGGACAAGTTGCTCATGTGGGAATTTTTATCAGTGTCCAAAGAAGTGGCAAATCCCCATTAAATTTAATAGAATCACCTTCTTATACACCTCGCTTCATCTACTTTTTTGATCCAAGAGGTTAACAAGTATGTGACATAGCTGCTGTCAAATGATGATTACATAATCTCAGTTAGCTCAATAATAATTTCAAATGCATAGCCAAAAATAAAATACTTGTTATAAATAGAACAAATAACCGGTTTATTCTGCCCTGGAACTTTGGAATGATTTCCTTGGTAAAATAAGCTGGGCCTAGGATGTCACTATAGCAACTAGTCACTTCTCCACGATCTGGGCTCGGCATATTAATGACTGAGGCAGCAGTGCACAGCAAGTTGCTGACTGATTTGCTTAAATACCATATCCCAAATGGTGCAGTGCCTCTTCGCACTGTTAGAAGCAAAGGATGTGCAAGACTGGTTCTCTGTTAAGCCACCCTACACCAGAAAGACTGGTAGTATACGCATTATTTAATAAAGTCACCCCTGAAGTCTTTCCAACCAATTCTTGAAATGTATTGCAGCCTTTGGAAAGAGATTCTTCTCTTCGTCCAGTTTAGTCTTTAGACACTTTCAGGCAGTATGCCTCCTGGACCAGTACAAAAAAAATCTTGCTCTTCGTTCCGTAAGACCTCAGGGCTTTACTGGCTCAAACAATACATGAGGGCCAGGTCAGGGTGAAGTAGGACTTGCATTCTGGTTTGTACACCATGGACTGTGTAGGTGGAAGGCATGTCTGAATGCGGTCAGCAAGCTTCTCAGTGGCTGTCCAGGTGCCCCCTTATGGACATGCCCTTACACTGCTTTAGATTGTATGTGGTGGAGGATAATTCAGAGCTTGGACTATTTATGACAGTTGAGCCAAGGATCGATGCAGGAACCCTAGAATAAATGCTCCGGAAACGCTCTTCCTCACAAAAACATGGCTAAACCAAACCGCTGCACCGGACATCGCCACAGCCATCACCCGCCAGGCAAGGCCATCAGGATAAGCCAAAAGGCGGAGTCGCTATCATATTCAAAGATACCATAAGCTGCACCATCTACACAGACACACACACCAGCTATATGGAACCTCTCAAGTTCAAGTAATGCGTTGCAGCCTACTTCTCATTGAGCAGAACATTCATGTATATACAAACAAGGACCTCACACCAACTTCACCAGCGTTATCACAAACTTCATCGTACCCCTCATCATCAACGTAAACACCTTCATCCGCCTCGGAGACCTCAACTTCACCTGGAAGACTGCATCAAATGTAACTCTGCAGCCTTTCTAAAAAACTCCAGAAACCTTGGCTTCACCCAGCACATTACCAAACCATCCACACCACCAAGCACCTATTGGACCCGATTTTCTCCTCAATAAGGAACATCACATTCGACAAGCCAGCAACCATGACCTGGACAGGGCACACCCATGTCAATTTCAGCATACCCATCCCGCACTACCAAAGACCTACCACTCACCGCAGCTGGAAAAGCATCAAAGAAAGGGAGAGGGCTTCCGCTCTCTCATAAGACCAGCCCGAGCACACCAGCAAGTTGGATAATCATCAAGAACCTCAGCAACGGGGGGAGGAGCCTAGCCTGCAACCATGATGGCCGCCTAACTCCTCGGCTCCGCCGACCCTTTCGTTCTCCTTCCGAAACGCCGCTGATCCTGAAAGCTATCCTGTTAACGCGTCGGCGTTTCGGAACCGGGTGGCGATCCTGATTCCGACGGTGTACTCCCCGTTGTATTCCTTGCGGCAGAAACGGCAAGACGTCCCTACTTTCGTTCCAGCGCTGCATGGAGGCGACCGGGTCTTTGTTCTCGGGAGACGGCCGTCCCAGATCGCAATAACAGCGGACATTTGCAGCGGGCGGGGCTGGCTGCTAGCGAGTGACTGTCGCATTGATTTCTTGCTACAGTGTGCCGCCCTGCCCTGTACACCTCTACGCTCGCTTAATTTCATCGCTGCCAGCGCTACATTGTATCCTGCTTCCGACTTGTGGCCGGCTTTGGGAGCCTTCTTGTTCTCTAGCGCTACGGTGGGTGCCATCTTTAACCGAGCGCTCGGCACTTGGAACTGCCGACCCCAGGTGATTAATCGAGGTGCTCATTACGGTTGATGCTACACTGCAACCGTGTGTCAGTCGGCAGGGACAGAGTTGCTGCTGTGACCCCCGAAGTGGCTGTGCTTCGTGGACCGGCTACTGGTGCTCTGTTTTTGCGATGGTCATCGGTGGACAGCCTCGAGGACTACAGTATGGCTGCGCCCTCCGGGTGCATGAGACTGCAGCGTCCTCTTCTCTTGAGGCGCCCCTTGGGATTACTGATATTCTGGGCGCCCTGAGCGATCTGCGAGTTTCCATGCGTGCAAATGCCCAGGACCTGGAGGGCCGCCTGGATATCGCAGTGCCCGCAGAGCCCTCGCTTGGCCGTGCTGCTCATCGTGTGCTGTGCACCTCGCCACACCCTGCGCTCGACTGTGGTTACCAGTCTACCCAGATGTACGTGGAGGCACTGGAGGCACTGGATTTAGAAGCCGCCGCGCTACCCATTCAGGATGTGCAGAGGTATGGGAATCTTGGACCTCTCCAACGGCTGGAGGTTTGTTTTTGGACGCCACGCCTTACGACTACTTCGTGGCCTCCCGGCGGGTCCTTCCGTTTCATCATGGGGTTGCTGCTACGATTTTGGCCAGTTGACTTTCAAGGACTGCTGCTGTGTTTTCCCCTTTTTTGGGTAGCCGTTGACCGTTTGGCTTTGAGTTGGACAGACCTCTGTGGATGGCGTTCGGCTCTGCTGTGGTCCTTACATTTGCTGTTCCCGTCCAAGATGGCTGCTACTCATCTGGACTTCATCGACTGGCTGGATCGAATGGGACAAGGCTGAGGATGGTTTTTTTTCCCCTTTTTGCGTTCTGTTGCGGACATTGCTGGGACTGGAATGGGCAGCTGGGGGAGGTAAACGTTGGTACGGTGTCGGGTTGGGGTCCGGGGAGGGGCGGCCGAGGGTGAACACGTTGGTTGTTTTGTTCATTTTCATCTGGCCCTCCTCCGGTCTTAAGTGATTCTCCTTTTCCTTCTTTCTTCTGCTTCTGTATTTCGGGTACTCTTTCTGGGCGACAGACACACTGCTAGGGGGGGGGGGGGGGGGGTAGGCCATAGCCTCTGCATGCGTGTAGGGTGGGGGGTGGGTTTTATTTTGTTCGTTTCAGTTCCTATGGGCCTTAATTTTTTCTTCTTCTTCTTCTATTCTTTTCTTCTCCTTTTTTCCTTGGGTCATTGGGTGGATCGATGTGATGTGGGTAGTGGCTGGAGTATACCATAATGTTTGCTTGTTATCTCTCCTGTGCTATTCATCTGCGGCCGCTTGCTTAGCTGATACTGTTTGCTGACTTTCTTTGCTGAACGTTGCCCACTTATGTCCTAGACGGATTGTTTTGCCTCTGATCCTCCCTCGTTCCTACTATTTTGGACATACTTTAAAAAACTTTAAAATTAAACCTTCACTTCTCCTACTTCTCGGTGGTGCAAATACTTCCAGTGTAACTCAGATTAATCATGCTTTGCTCTGATATGCTACTGAGTCGCCCAATAGCTTGCTATTGTGCTTCAAATGATGTCGAGGCCGGCCGGATGGTTGTAGGCCCGTATTTGTTTGACTAAACTGTGCAATAAAGGTTTTCAAAAAAAAAAAAGAAAAAGAACCTCAGCAACTGGATCACTGCATGCTCAATCTCCCTGGCTTCCCTAATGCACAGCTCAACGGCAAGAGCCCGACCACAGGCCAATTGGTAGCTAAAGGAACTCAGGCTGACAAAACGTCATTGCAAGCAACTGGAGAGCAAATTCACAACAAGTTGAGACATCACACAAAGATATCTTCAAATCAGTCCTAAGACGCTATCACTTCTCAAGCAGATACAGAACACCAAATGCACGGCTATTGCATCAACATCAGCAGCAAGGAAAACTGCACCATCATCAAAGAGTTCACTGCGCCTCCAGCAACATAACCCACCCACACAAGTCCTTTGTAACAAACTCTTGGAATTCTTCTGTAAAAAAAAGAAAATCACCACCATACACAGCCACTTCGACTCTCAACTGGACCCAGTCACTGTTGCTTCTGAACTTTCCATCACGGATGAAGAACAAACCCTGACCTCAGTCACCACCATCAATATCGCTGCTACCATGAAATTCATTCCCTCAGGCACCATCTGAACCTTGCTTTCACCATGCCTACAGGAAAGGACTACTACCAATCAGCAAAGCACGAACACCCATCTTCAATGCCTCCGTCAATTCAACCACACCAGGAAACATGCTGTCACGCCTCTGCTCAAGAAACCATCCACTGACGCAGCCACACTTACCAACTACAGACCCATCTCCATTCTACAAGACCCAGCAAAGGTCTAAGAGAAACAAATCAACCGTAGCCCCACAGGCCACCTAAGCAACCCCCAGCTCCTTGATGCCAAACAGTTCAGATTCAGGCCCAACCATGCTACAGAAACATCACTTATGGCTGCCACAGATGATATCCGCATGATCCTCGACAGACAAGATACAGCAGCTCTCATTATCCTGATGAACAAGATACTTGCCTTCGGTAACGCTTTTTCTTATGAATAGAATCCCACAGCAGTCCAACCCCCGGAAGAGGGTGTCCACCCTTCTATACCAAAAAGTCTTGTAAAACAGAGCGCGCAAAATGACCGTCCCTTCTCACCTCGGAATCTAAGCAGTAATGCTTCACAAAAGTGTGGAGGGAGGCCCAAGTTGCGGCCTTACAGATGTCCAACACAGGAACACTCCTAGACAAGGGAGAAGTAGATGATTTAGCCCTGGTGGAATGAGCTCTAATGCCTTCAGGAGGCTCCTTACAAGCCAGAGCGTAGCAGATCTTGATGCACAAGATGATCCATCTGAATAAAATGCGCTTGTGCACCGCCTTGCCCTTCATACGTCCAGCATAGCCCACAAAGAGCTGATAATCCTGATGGAAGGCGTTTGTTCTATCCAAATAGAAACTAATCATCCTTTTTTGGATCCAAGCGATGAAGCCTTTCCTCCTCCTGGTGAGGGGGAGGATAGAAAGTAGGGAGGGTAATGGACTGCCCTAGATTGAAGGGAGTTACCACCTTAGGCAGAAAAGCAGCCCTGGTTCTGAGGACCATCCTTTCAGCATGTATGGTCAGAAAAGGAGGCTTTGAACTCAAAGCCTGAAGCTCACTCACCCTCCTGGCTGAAGTGATTGCCACAAGGAAGACTGTTTTGAATGATAGCAGTCTCAAAGGATAACTGAGCATGGGTTCAAACGAGGAACCCATTAAAAAAGTTTACACTAGATTTAAATCCCACTGGAGCACAATAAAACGAGTGGGAGGAAACATGTTTGCCAGCCCCTTATTGAATCTTAAGACTATAGGAGACTTAAAAAGAGACGGCTGATCAGGCAAACAAAGAAAAGCCGATAAAGCCGACAAGTATCCTTTAACAGTGGCCACAGCACAACCCTTCTGGGCCAAATGAAGTGAAAAACAAAGAACATCAGAAAGATGTGGTTTCAAGGGATCAATAGATTTCTCTTCCCACCATTTAACGCATTTTGACCACCTATAGGAATAGATAGACTTGGTGGAGTGTCACCTGGCCGATAAAATAACATCCACAACGTCAGGCGGGAGAGAAAAAGAATTCAGGTTGCCCCGTTCAATCTCCTGGCATGAAGGCACAGGCTCTGGAGGTGGGGGTGTAGGACCTGCCTCTCCCGACTGCGAGAGGAGGTCTACCCTGAGAGGGAGACAGAGCGGAGGGTGAGACGAGAGGTGAAGGTCTGTGTACCACACCCTCCTTGGCCAATCCGGGGTGATCAATATGACTTGGGCCCGGTCTTGGCGAATCTTCCTCAGAACCCGAGGAATCAAGGGTATGGTAGGAAACGCGTAAAGGAGTTGTGAACTCCAACTCAACTGAAACACGTCGCCCAACGCCCTGAAACACATCCCCCAACTCCCCCCTGCAGCGAAAACTGGAGACTGCAGAATGACAGGCAGTGCGCATTCTCAAGAGTAGCAAACGGGTCCACTGTCAGCACATACGTTCAGCACCCCGGCCAGATGATTTGCCATCAAACAAATCGGATGGTCCTGAGCCTAGGGCCAGAGTCGCAAAGCCTCCCTGCAGAGACGGTAAGACCCTACTCCTCCCTGCTTGTTGACATACCACATTGTGGCAGTGTTGACGATCAGGACTTGAACCGACTGATCGCGAAGGGAAGGGAGAAAGGCCTCGAGTGCTAAACGAATTGCCCGCTATTCCAGAAGATTGATATGAGACCACCATTCCTCTGGAGACCAAAGACCCTTGATCTCCAGAACCCCCAGATGAGCTCCCCACCCTAGAGTAGAAGCATCCGTTACCACCGTGGCCATCGATGGAGGAAGGTGGAAGGGCTTCCCTTGAGACAGATTGCCGTCCACGCTCCACCAACATGAATCCGCTGCAGCTTCTCTGGAGATCCTGACTGACTCCCTGAGATCTCCGTTGTGCTGATACCACTGCCTTCCGAGGCACCACTGGAGCGCCCTCATGTGTCCAGCGTGCATGGTTGACCAATAGAATGCAGGAGGTGAAAAGCCCGAGCTGGCTAAGTACCTTCAGAACTGGAACAACCACTCCATTGTGGAATAAAGGGATCATCTCCTGAATGTCGAAAATTCTTTATGGTGGAGGAAATGCTCAATACACAGTAGTGTCCAGTTCCACCCCTATGAACAGGTTGCGCTGAGAGGGCACCAGGTGAGCTATAGGAACATTTATCCAAAAACCCTATTTGAACAACAGCTGAGTTGTTACCTGCAGATGACACACCATCTCTGGCGACTCTGCCATCAGAAGCCAGTTGTCCAGATAGGGGAAAACCGGGATCCCCGACCTCCTGAGATGAGCAGGCAGCACTGCCATCACCCTGGTGAAGACTCAAGGTGCAACAGTAATATCAAACGGAAGGACCGCAAACTGGTAATGTTGAGACCCAACCGTAAATTGGAGATCCTTCCTGTACGACTTCAGGATTGGGATGTGAAAATACGCATCCTGCAAGTCGATGGACACCATTCAGTCCTCTTGTTGCAGCACCTGAAGAACATGCGCTAGGGTGAGCAACTTGAATCTCTCCTGCTTGAGGTAAAAATTCAAAATTCTGAGATCCAGGATCAGACGCAACCTGCCATCCTTTTTGGGAATCAGAAAATACCGGGAGTAGCATCCCTGACCCTTTCATGCTCCAGAACCACCGCTATCGCACATTTTTGTAACAAGGCAATAACCTCATTTTGAAGGAGAAGTAAAAGTTCCTTCGTGCAAAAACCTTGGTAAGGAGGATAAGGATGTGGGACTTCCCTTAAGGGAAGAGCTTACTAATTTTCTACGAGATCTATAACACAAAGGTCCGAAGTGATCAATTTCCAATTGCGTAGAAAATGGGTAAGCCGACCTCCCACAGGACCCACATGATCCAGGATGGCGGATCTAGGGCTGCTTTCCTGCATTACCAGGAGGGGGCTTGGGAGGAGGAGGAGGAGGAGGAGGAAGGATGATGCCCGTCTCCACGTTGGCGACCTCTGCCTTTAACCCTGTATGACTTCTACAAGGGGTTTTGCTGTTGTTGCTGCTGCTGAGGCTGGCTGAAACTTCGAAAGGAATACTTCCCAAAGCCTCTGTACCTTTTATAGGCATAACTTCTCAATTTTGATTGCAGGCCTAAAGATTTAGCAGTTGCCTTACTGTCCTTAAATCTTTGCAAGGCAGAATCCGCCTTTTCAGCGAAAAGTGTAGATCCATCAAAAGGCAGATCAAGAAGGGCAGCCTGTACATCAGAGGAGAACCCAGAAGACCTCAACCATGCATGTCTCCTTGTTGCAATGGACAAACCCATCACTCTGGCAACAGAGTCAGCCATGTCCAAGCAAGACTGGATGACTTGACGAGCAGCAGCCTGAGAGTCTGCCAACACCTTGCTCAGATTTCCTTTGTCTTACTCAGACAACTTAGGAAGAAGCTGCTTGGTAGAGTCCATTAAGGAATGAATATATCTACCCAAGAGACAAGTTGCATTGGTAGATTTCAGAGCCATGCTAGCTGAAGAAAGGTCCTTTTTCATAGACTGTTCCAGCTTCTTTGAATCCCTGTAGGCGGGAGCTTGTGGAAAAACTCATGAAGACTGCTTCGAACAAGAAGCCTGTACCACCAAGCTCTCAGGAAAGGAGTGAGATGAAAGGAACACTGGATCCCCAGAAGGCAGCCTATACCTTCTGGACACTGATCTTGAAACTGCAGGAGCAGACAAACCTCAAGTATTGGCTCAGTCAGAGCATCATTAAATGGTAAGATTGGTTCAACCACCGAAGGAGAATGGAGCACCTTCGTAAGATTAGGCTTCTACTCAGCCATAGGAAACTGCAAATCCAAAAGATCCGCCGCTTTCCTGATCACAGAATGGTACGGAGCAACCTTCTACGAGGGGGAAGCCTTCTGAGAAACAAAGTCCCACTCAGGACCAACGTCAAGTCCACTTACCTCACACAAGTCTTCAAACACATCCTCAGTGTCATACACCTCTCCTTCCTCCCTCTCATCCTGGTACTGCTCCTCCTCCAACAACCTCTGAGCCTCTCTCTTTGAGCGCATCTTCGGCTGCGGCGTCGACGGCGCCGGGAGCGGCATCAAAGCAGGTACCGGCGCCGATCGAATCAGAGAAGCTTCTTGGGATGGAGCCGGGGATTGCCAATACAGCGTCGACATTCTTGGAGTCGGAAAGTGCCAGGACGGCGTCGCTGGCATAAAGGGGGCCTGTGGAAACTGTTGAGGCACACCCAAATTGTAAGCCAAAGGACCCTTGGGACCCGCAGGTGCACCAGAAGGGTATGAGGCCCTGGCGAAAACGCCATACATTGCATTATTAAAATGCGATGGATCTGAACCCGGAGCCGGAAACTGGAAGATGAGCCGGTTCTAGATCCAACCGAGGCACCCCTGGAAACTGAGCCGCTGGAGCTGCAGGCAGATCCGCAGGAGCTGAAGGAACCTCAGCCGGATTCAACACTCCCTCCGGAGCCGGCGAGAACCTCGGCGCCGGTGAACACTCGAGTCCCTTTGGGATGGGGAATGGACCGGAGTCGCCTGAGGAGACACTGAAGGAGAAGGAGAGATAAAGTCCTTAATACGAAGTCGAGGAGCTGGAGAACCACGACTCCACAGCCTTTGACGATCGGCGCCGAGAAGCATGTCTCTTCTTCTTCTTATGTCTTCTCTTGGAGACATGCGAAGTCGACGACTTAGACTTAGACCTTTTTCGACCCCTTTTTTCTTACCTTGCCATGGCCATATACAGCTTAGCCTCCCGTTCCTGCAGAGCCTTAGTGTTAATTTTCCTGCAGGAAGAACAGCCCTCGTTGTCTTGGTCAGACGACAAACACCAAAGACAATCTTCATGCAGGTCAGTAATAGACATATGTCCTCTGCATTCCTTACAGGGCTTAAAGCCAGAATTCTTTGGGACAGAAATGTCAAAAGAGAAAGATACAATTGAAAAAACAAAGTATCCAGACAAAAGAATTTGAGAGTCCTAGAAAAAACTGTTAGCGTCGACAGCGCAGAAAAAAGGGAACTTACGTCATCACGCCGACGTGGCTCTCTTATGGCTCCAGTGACGTCATGCGGAGCCGCCTGCAGAGCCATGGCATTGTGACTACCTCGTCGGCGTGGAGAGCTAAGGAAAAATTTCCGCCAAATGCTGGAGCAGGGGATATTCATAAGGTGAGAAATGCACAGGCAGATGTATCCATCAGAACCTCTCTGCAGAATTCAACATGGTCTCACATCCCATCCTCATCAGGAAGCTGCACAAGATTGGCATCCGAGGATCCGCTCTCGACTGGATCTGATGCATGGATCACAAGTTGCTGGCCTGGCATGTCACTCCTCAGAAGCCCGCTCTCAAGGTTCATCGCTCAGTCCACCCTCTTCAACACAAATTATCCCTCTGGCCAGCGTCATTTGGACACACAACACCAACATCCTCTCCTACGCTGAGGAAACACAACTCATACTGTCCCTCCCAGACACGACCCATCACAAGAAACAAGTTAAACACCCTGCATGACTGAAATCACTAATTGGATAAAAACTACTGGTCTCGGGCTCAACACCAACAAGACAGACGTAGATATCTTCAGCAAGACAACTTCACCATGGGATGTCAACTTGTGGCCGGCTGAACTTGGACCCACACCCAGAACCCATGCCAGGAACCTCAGAATAGTAATCAATGGCTTACAGGAAATGATTGCACAATTCAATGCAGTCACTTTATCTTGCTTCCACTGCCTGAATATGCGGAGGACAATGTTTAAATGGCTCCCAAGCAACACTAGAAAAACTGTCACTCATGCCCTAGTCATCAGCCAGTAGGAGTACGGCTTGAGTATTCGAAAAAAAATTCCCAGGGGCCAAAACGTTTGGTCTGTGATGTGACCACGGGCCACACTGATGCCATATGGGGAGTTTGCAGGAAGGGTGGGTGAAGAGGAAGTGAAACATATATATGTAGTGGCTGCACAATTAGAAATCAGAAAACCTGGGATGATTTCCCGCTTCTTCACTTTACCAAATTGTATGACCCTAGGCAATTGTTTTATTTCACTTTTCCTCCCTTTTGTTCATCATCATATATACGAAGACCTCGAAATACATGACTGCAGGGGTGCTGTCCAAAAGTTTTTCCTGTGTTTTATTTAATAAAGTATAGCATCAGTCATCTATAATAATAACTCAGACCACCCATAGAGAGCACACAACTGGCTTACCATTTATTTCACTACTGGCATTGTTGACAGGGTGGGGGAATTTTTTTTCTAAATTCATTTTTGAAAACTATCACTTTCAAAAAATACTTTATGCGCTGACAATCTAATGTACTAAGGTAATGTACAGTTTCTGTATGTCAATGAAAAACACTTTGAATTCTGAAGAGACTAATTTTTACACTTTTGCTGAAAGAGGTCTTGAAAAATGAAGGCTCTTCTAAAGTTAAGTGGTGCAGGACTCCCTAGTTACATCCTTTTTTTAACACCAATTAGCCTTTGAATAAAAGTTTGCCGGTTTATTTAGCATCTTCTACCTTTTAGTGTGCAGTTGAGTAAACAGCAGTCAAGTGCTATTGTTGACCAGGGGGCCGCATGTAGAGGCCAGGAGGGCCGCATGTGGCCCCGGGCTGTACTTTGAGTATCAACAGACTATGGGAACACCCTCTATGCTGGGATCATCAAGCAACTGAATAGAAAACTACAAACCATCCAGAACTCCGCAGCCAGACTCATTCTCAACCTCCCAAGAACTCTAATCAAACCACACCTACAGGAGATCCAATGGCACACAAATATACTCAAATCAAACTCCTCCACAAACATTCAAGGTACTACGCAACTTAACCCCCTCCTACCTGAACATTTCACCAACCACCCTGACAACTCTGCATGACTCCTACTCGCACAGAGGGGGGCGTGGCTTGGGCGCCGATGGCGATGGTCGCCTGAGAGCTCGGCTCCGGGACTGAGCCCGTGATTATCCTGTAAATCGGAGGCTGCGGGGCACCCCGGACCCCGCATTCTGCTGAACGGACCGACGACGACCTGCCAGGGCCCTTGATGTGGCTCGGACGAGTGGTGATCCGGCGTAAAACCGAAGTTTGCGGAGTTGCGGAGTGCGACCCAACATGGCGCCCGGACTTCATTGTCCCCCTAGCCGGATCCATTGAACTGGAGGAGCGTCGCCAGCGGCGTCTCGCCCCCGGCTTTGCCATCCCCTGCTGATTTGTGCACTAGATATCGGCCAGATCGGACTTTCTACAACGAGAATGCACTCGGTTGGGTGACTGGGCGGATGCCCACGTTATAGTGGATCCCGTGAGCGGACGTCTGGTGAACCAGGCGGTGGCCCCACTCACGACACCGCACCTAGCTACATTTTCCTGGCCAGTCCACTTCCATGGGAGGCGCGACACTCTGGCGCCACAAATCGTCCGGTGGAGTTGGTGACCCTCACCCCGGGACTTTAGCGGCTGAGCGGGCCTGCCCGACCTGGAGGCGCCCCCTTATCGGTGCCCTCGGACGCCGTGGTGGTGGCGCGAGCCGAAGCGGAGAAGTTCCCACAGGCCCTGGAGAAGGAGGCCTCCGATACTCGACTGGAGGTCCTGTAACCGGGAGGGTCGTGGTCGGCATCTGCACCCGGAGACGCCTGCTCCTGGACCATCACGGAGTGCCCCCGGCGACATGGGGAAACCTAGAGGAGCCAAGGGGACTACCCCAACTGCCTCAGACTCGGGGACCCAGGACAAAGAGGAACATGGGGACCCAAAGAGTTCTGGTGGTGCATCGATGCAACAGCAGTTCGACCGCGTCCTGGAGGCGATAGCGACCACGCGATCGGCCCTCCAACAGGACATTGCCCAGGTGGCGACGAGCCTTGGTCTCCTTAGAGCGGACCACGGCAAACTTTCGGACCGGGTCAAGGAAGTGGAGAGCTCGGTGAAAACCTTGGAGCCGGCGCAGCGAACCTTGGCCGCGACTATGAAGGATGCCTTATCCCGGATTGCGACCCTAGAGCAGAGAGCGGAAGATGCGGAAGGCCGCAACAGGAGGAACAACATCCGTGTGGTGGGCCTTCCGGAAAAGATCGAGGATGGCGACATGGTGGCATACTTGGAGGCCTGGCTCCGTGACACGGTGGCCCCGGAGGGGCTATCCTCCTTCTACACCTTGGAGCGTGCCCACAGAGTCCCGGCGCGGCCACCGCAGCAGGGACGTGCCCCGAGACCAGTGGTGGCGCGGTTATTACACTTTCGGGACAGAGACTTAATCCTCAATGCCGCCAGGCATAATGGTCCATTCAAAGTGGCGAACAGTCAGGTGAACATCTTCCCGGATTACACCTACGAAACTCAACGCAGGCGGTTCTCCTTCCTGGCGGTCAAGCGCGAGCTCAGGAGCGAGGGCATCCAGTACTCGCTACTCTATCCTGCTAGGCTCCGCATCATTGTCGATGACAAGACTCAATTCTTCGACACCCCGGAGGATGTCTGTGCCTGGCTCGAGCTTTACAGAGCAGGGAAAGATGGCTTCGGCTCCTCATCCCAACAGGCGGAGGAGCCGGAACAGAGACGGCGATCCAGGAGGATTAGGAATCGCCGCGGCCGCTCAGGGGGGCCCTCAACTGCAGAGACGTCGACGGAGCGGAGGGGAGTGCTGGAGGTGTTATCTGAGTTGTCTGGCGCACGGGATGATGCCATTGAGGAGGAAGCGGACCCGGGTGACGAGGGGGCACCATCGGACTCCGAGGACTCAGTGACTGATAGCGCCCATACACCGGTGATCACACCGAAGTCGGTGGAAGACCTTCTGGATGGACAGGGGTAACGGGGTGAGCTACCTCATTTTGGGAGGGGGCCCGGCAGGGGGGAGGCGGTTGCCGTCAATTGATGCTGACAACGAGGGCGGGGAGGGTGGTGTGCCCCTGTTTTTTGCCCAGAGGGTCTTTGGTACTGTTTTGGGCTTGTTTTAGTCCTGGTAGCCTGAGCGTCGAGGGCCCACTGCCTCCGCCCGGCCCGCACCTGGCCCTTAAGGCCTTCCTACGGTGGCGACCGCAGGATTAGTAGGGGTTATTGGGTTGTTGGAGGGCAAGGTTTGGATGGGATCTGGATGGTGCTGTTTGGGTCCTGTTCTGGGGAGGGTGGGGGGGGGGGTTTGGTTCGTTCTTGGGTTGTTTGGCTTTGGTTGGGGAAAATGGCCGCCATCAGTGCTGGGATGAATGATGTACTTTTTTTGTGGGGACCCGGATGGGGAGACTGTGCGAGAACAACATGGGACAATGGCTGATGTTGCTAACTTGAAATGTGTTACTTGGAACGTGAGGGGGCTTCATACTATGTCCAGGCGTCACAAAGTCCACGCTTATTTAGTGCGTAGGGGAGTGCAAATGGCGCTGCTGCAGGAAACGCATCTGAACAAGGCGGAAGGGGCGGCGCTACAGCGTAGATGGAGGGGGCAGGTCTTCTACACATCGTACTCCGCGTATGCCAGGGGGGCGCTAATATGGGTTAGAGCTGGGGTCCCCTTCCAGGTCACGAAAACAGTGATAGATCCAGAGGGGCGTTACGTGGCCATTTCGGGCACTTTAGGAGGGAGGGACTTGAACGTTTGCTGTGTGTACGCTCCTAATATAGACCAGACTGCCTTCCTTTCCAGGTTATCGGGCTCGTTGGCCCACTTCTTCTCCGGGCCCCTTTTGCTCGGGGGAGATTTCAACTCAGTAGTGGACGTAGACACTGACCGCTCACATCCACCCCTTCCCGATTCTCCGGTTCGTCGCACGGCTAAGGGTCGTAAGGATTGGCAGACCCACTGGGGTCTGACGGATATCTGGAGGGCGCACCACCCCACATCTAGGGACTATTCATACTTCTCGAGCCTACATGAGTTGCATGTCAGACTGGATGGATTTCTTGGCTCGCCCGAACTGGTTTCGGCAGCGGTCCGATCTGAGTACTTGTCCAGAACCATTTCAGACCATAACCCCCTCCTGCTGGACCTTCGCTGGCTCCCCGGGGCGCCGGCGGTGCCCACCTGGAAGTTACGACCCGAGATTCTTGAGGACAGTGTTTTCAGGGCGGACCTGGGGGATAAGGTATCGGAATATTTTGCGTCCAACAGCGGCACCGCGAGTACAAGAGCGTTAGAGTGGGACGCTTTTAAGGTAGTGGTGAGGGGTTACTGCATCTCTAAAAAGGTGGGCATGAGGCGAGTTATCCTAGCTGACCTAGATGCAGCGGACCGGAAACTCCGCGAGCTGGAAATTCGCCGCCCCGGGCGCCCGGAATTACAGGTACACACGGCGGAGGCGAGGGAGAAGGTGGCGGCGGAGGTCGAACGGCTTCGCTGTTTTGACTACAAGGCCTATACGGTCCGGTCCATCGCGGAGGGGGACAGATCGAGCGCGTTGCTGGCATGGCTGGCCAACCCTACGCGTCAGTCCTCATTGACGACAAGTATGCGTAAGGCGGACGGAACCGAGGTATACACTCAACCGGAGATTCTCAGCTGCTTCCGGCATTATTACGAAAGTTTGTATCGCAGTCGCTCCGCCCGAGACCCTGACCGGCTCGATAATTATCTACGTCCACTGGAGCTCCAAACAGTGGAGCAAGAAGTGGCGAAAGCCCTGGGGTCCGACATAGAATTGGGGGAGATCCGTGGTGCCATTAAACGGATGGCGAGAAATAAGACCCCGGGCCTGGACGGCCTGCCCGTGGAGTTTTATGCAGCTTATGCTGACCTCCTAGCCCCTAGGTTATTGGTGGTCTACAGAGAGGCGAAGAGGCTGGGGCGGCTCCCGAGCTCGATGTGTGAGGCGTTGGTGGTTCCTCTCCTCAAACCAGGAAGGGACTTGTCCGACCCGGGGTCTTACCGTCCCTTATCGATGCTGACGGTGGACTATAAAATACTGAGCAGTATCTTGGCCTCGAGGCTGCTGGGACACATGAGTTCCCTGGTGCATGAGGACCAAGCAGGTTTTATCCCAAGGCGTAACACGACTATGAACATTCGCAGGTTGTTCCGTTTGCTAGGGGAACCGTTTGTGGATGCCCCGTCCCCGGTTGTCTTATCGGTGGACCTAGAGAAGGCTTTTGATAGCCTGGAGTGGGACTACCTTTGCACGGTGCTGCGGAGATTCGGCCTCGGTGAGGGCTTCATCAGATGGACTGCGGTTCTCTATGCCTCTGCATCGGCCAGGGTCCGGGCGGGACCACTGATTTCCTCGCAATATCCGGTAGAACGAGGCACGAGGCAGGGGTGTTCGTTGTCCCCACTTCTATTTGCGCTGGCGGTGGAACCACTCGCGCTGCATCTTCGATCGGTAGCCCACTATATGGGCCTGTGGACGCCTTCGGCCCGCACTACGTTTCGCTGTATGCTGACGATCTGTTGCTCTTCCTAGAGGACCCGCTCGACGCTTTACATGGAGCGGCGACGGCGCTCACGGAGTTTGGGGAGGTTTCGGGCCTCCGGGTGAATTGGTCCAAGACCTGTCTTTTCCCGGTTCGTAAGGGTGCCCCCGCCCCTACTCTAAGTAGGGAGATTAGATGGGAACCCGACTGCTTTAAGTACCTGGGGGTATTCGTCTATCACGACCCATCCGACCTCCTGGATGGGAACATTGCCCGCAGCACTCGAGCACTTCGAGGCTGCATGGACTTCTGGGCCACGCTGCCGCTCTCGGTGGCGGGACGGATCGCTCTGCTTAAAATGGTGGCGCTTCCCAGGCTCTTATATTATTTCCGGACACTACCGATCTGGGTCCCACCGGCCACGTTTCGACTATTACGGTCTCTGGTGGTCGGATTCCTCTGGGGCTCGGGCCGCCGTCGGGTGGCCCTCAAGACCCTGATGAGGCCGAAAGATGAGGGGGGGCTTGCGGTGCCAGACTTTGAAAAGTATTATCTGGCGGCGCAGCTCCAGACCTTCACCCAGGAGATCGCCCGGGAATTCCGGGGCCCGGAAGACAGAAGGGGGACGGGCATGGCCAGGCATGTTCTCTCCTTCATAGCGCTGCGACAACGTTTGGCCCTGCGGGATTTGTCGTTGAAGGAGCGGACCGTCCGCCTGTGTTGGAATCGGGCTCACGTCCGAGGCCATCTGAGAACACCGTATGCGCCCGAAATACCTTTGGGGATGCTGACGGCCCTCCCCCATGGAGGCGATTGGTCACGATTGGCGGCCTGGGAGGACGCCGGCTTACAGCTAGTTGGGGATCTGTATGAGGACGGGGCGCTCTTGCCCTTCCAGGATCTTATCGACCGCTTCGAGATCCCCCGTGGTGACTTTCTGTTGCACTCGGCCATTGTTCGAGCGATCCAGGCACACTGGAAGAGCGGGCAGGAGGAACCCGCCTTATCTCCGGTGTGCCAATACGTGATGATGTCTGCGGGCACGGTGAAGGCGGTCACTTGCCTTTACGGTAGATTGATCAACGAAGGGTTGGCTCCTCTCACTACTTTGAGAAACCGCTGGGAGGAGGACATTGGCAGGGAGATCCCGGAGACGACCTGGTCCCAGTTGGTGCGGCGAGCCTGGAAGGGCACACGCCACACCCGTTTTCAGCTGGTCCACTATTACGTTCTCCATAGAGCATATCTGACCCCAGTGAAAATTAAGCGATATTTTGCCACGAATTCGGCGGATTGCCCTAGGTGCCCAGCTCAGGAGGCGGACCTCCTCCACATGTTATGGGCCTGCCCGGGATTATCATCCTACTGGGTGGAAGTGGGGAAGACCCTGGAGGAGGTGACGGGGAGATCCTTATCATTTGATGCGGCGGTGGGACTCCTACACTGGTTCCCTCATACCCCCAAGAATAAAATTTCCAGCAAATTTATCGACCTAGGGCTCCTTCTTGCTAAGCGAGAGGTGACCAGGAACTGGAAGGCACGAGTTGGTCCGACAGGAAGTCGATGGCACAGCGAGCTCTTGAAGTGGGCGGCGGGGGAGAGCACAGTGAGATACCAACTGGCTTGGAGGCAGCGTAATGAGAAGGCGCAGGAGGCAGCGTTGGAATGGGAAATGTTAGTGCAGGCCCTCAGGGATTATTGCGCCCCCAGCGACTCTGAAGGTGAAGAAGCGACTCGCCCCGAGTCCCATTAAACATTTGCACTATTAGTCCTGTTGCTTTCCCCGTGGGTCCCATAGCAGATCCTGTTGCGGTTGTTCCCAGGCGCTGATGGCGGGGTTGGGTGGGATTTACTTTGGTTAGTAGTATTTTGAGGGTGGGGGTTTTTCTTTTGAGTTTATAGACTTGTTTGGAAAAGCAGATGACGGACAGTGGATCATCCGGACCAGCTCTGACATCCTTCTGAGCCCCCATTGAATTTCGCCGCCCGACCCCAGGGTTGTGGGCCGGATGGCTGTGTACGGAACTTACGGTGCGGGGACAGAGGGTTGTATTTCGCTGATATTGCTTGTGTTATAATGCTGGTCGATTTTGTAACGATTTACTAATTCCTGCAATAAAAATATATTTAACAAAAAAAAAAAATGACTCCTACTCGCACACAACACACGCATATACAAACCCACATCAGGACGACCAGTGTTCTCTTACACTGCTCATAAAGCATGGAACAGCCCCCCACAACTTGTCAGAGGCTTTTCTCTTCTTGAATGCTGCAAACAGCTGAAGATCTGGATTTTCAATCAACTAACATACCATAGGCCAAGCTAGGCACACACACCTGCTTCGCGCCAGGATACCCTTACAGGTGTTGGGGCACCACATAACATAACAAAACAAAAGAAGGACTATGTTTCCAAGTGCCTTACTCATCTGGATCCCTTCATCAGTCTGTCAAAACACCCTTGTTTGGGTGCAGTCCATCCATCAGTCTAAGCATTGTACTTAGCAACAATACCTAGGCATAGCTTGTCCGTTAGTCAGCCCAAATACTGTTTATTCAGGTGAGACCTCCACCCCATCCCTATTATGTTGCCCAAACACCTGTACTATGGTGGGCCACAATAATCAGTCTGCCAATCTATGTATTATGAGAGTGGGGGTGCACCAGCCATCAATTACTCTAAGCACATGTAGTCCGATGTGTTTTCCCAAGCATTTGTATCTACTTAGGTGGGGCCTACTAGTCTATCCTAACTGAGGCAGACCTCAACCACAAACCTGTTTAAGTACCTGGCACTCAGGTGGGGCAACCCATAATTCAGTCCAAGAACCTTTACTCCAATGAGACACACTCATCACTCAGTCATAGCACTAGCACTCAAAAGAGGCTCACCCTTTAGTCTGTCCAAATACTTGTACTAAGAATGGAACACTTAGTCAGACTATCGAGTTTATGTATCCAGGTGGGGCCCACCCATCCGTATGTTCCATCGATTGTCCTCTGGTGGACCACAACTGCCAGAGCCTCACATCCCACACCTGCCTCTGGTGGACCACAACTGCCAGAACCTTACATCCCAAATACTGGAAGAGTTCTTCTTCTACCTTCTTTCTATCTTTCCAGTTCATGTGGAGGGGATTGTACTGCATAATATTAACCTGGAAGCAATTACTGTAACGCACACTGGTCCTAAACTCAGGAGGCCCGACCTCTTTCAGGACACTTCATCCAAAGGAGCAGTACACCTCGACTTGCAGAAAACGAATTATCTTCTGTTTCGAGAACGGGTACAGTGTCTCTGGCCTACGCTTCTTCAATTATACAGATGCACAAAGCAAACATCTTGTTTGTAGAACCACAGGGGGAAGAATACAATCAGGCTCTAACATTACTATCATCCTTCATGGCATCCAGGGGGCAGCTGATCCACTGGGATGGTCTTAAGTCAGGAAACCTCTGCCTCCCGCGTGGAGTTCCACAGGGGTCAGCTTTGTCACCAACGCTGTTTAATATATATGTCACCCCTCTGGCTGGATTAATCAAAGATTATGGCTTTACATTAATCTCATATGCAGACAATACCCAGATAGTGGTATCAGTCATGCAGAGGGTAGACACTACAGCTGTCGGAAATGTCTTAACTCAGTTATGGCTTGGATGAACTCAAATTTTCTCAAGCTCAACACTCAAAAGACTGAGGTCATCGAGTTTGGGTCCTTCTGTATGGAGCCAATTATGGTGGCCTTCTGAGGCGGGAACTGTCCTGTTCCTGTGATTCATATTTGATAATGAACTAAAGTTTGCAAAACAAATTAATCAGCTAACCTCCTCTTGTTTCTTAATTTGGATAATGTTGCATGAAATTCTGCCGTTTATCCTGCTAACCCTGAGGAAAATGGTGATAGGAGCTTTTGTCCTTTCAAAAATCGACTATGGTAACGCTCTATACCTGGGTATTGACAAAGGCCAGACCGCCAAACTGCAGTCCCTGCAGAATGCGGCAGCACGAGTGCTGCTTGATATTCCTAAACACCATCCTACGTCAGCCAGTATTAGACTGCTTCAGTGGCTCCCAGTTCTACAGCGAGTAGAACTCAAAGCTCTCGGTCTTGTGCATAAGGCACTATATGGAGGTGGAACCACGGATATTCAAAAATAATTTTCCTGGTACTCGCCGCGACAGAATCTTATGTCAGCCAACACAGGGCTGGTACTAGTTCCTAAGATTATAAACAAGCATTTGCAATGCAATAGGTCTCGCATTTAACAAGTTTGAGCTATTGACAATGTGAATGACAATGCTTTTTATTTATGTTTTAAAAGCCAAAACATAAACAAGGCAGTCATTTGCAACGCGAATAGTTTAAACTTTTGAAAATGCGAGACCTATTGCATTGCAAATGCTTGTTTTAATTGGTTAAGCACTCAATGAGATTGTATGTGTTTTCCAACTCTCTTCCTTGTGTGATTTTCTTGCCACGCTCCGTGTTGCTGTCTCTCTTGGGTGCTGCTCTCTCATGTGCTTCTGGAATCTGCCCTGTCAAACTCCCCAAGCCCTGTGTTCTCTCCCTTGTGTGCTGCCCC
This sequence comes from Lissotriton vulgaris, assembly GCF_964263255.1. Lineage (NCBI taxonomy): Eukaryota > Metazoa > Chordata > Amphibia > Caudata > Salamandridae > Lissotriton > Lissotriton vulgaris. The sequence continues at coordinate 1,390,463,300 of NC_141685.1, forward strand.
CTAACCTTATGTTGCTCTCTCCCTCATGCGCTATTTGTCACCACTCACTCCAGGTTTCTTCCCCTCATCCGATCCGTTGCGGTATTCCAAGCCATGCGGTCCTTCAAATGATTTTATTTACTTTTTAACTTTTATCGAGCACCTGAAAGCTCCTATTAGCTCGGTTTTAAGAAATGTGCTTTAGTGCAATTTTTTTTTTATTTACTCATCCAAGTGGCGTCCCCCATCTAGGAGCAATAAAAAATAAAATGAATATGTCCACTGCGTCATTCTGTAGGCACACACATGCGCGCACGCCTAGGGAATGACACGTCTGTGTCAGTGTGCCTTTTTCTTTTAGTTTGCTCATGCTGCGCTGCATCAGCAGAAGCATGTTGCTTTTGTCAATGCTACACAGCATCGGTAAAAAAACATTGGCAAAACCCGTAGGTTAATAAGGCAAGAGCCATTGACTTGGCCAAGGCTTGGTTTTCTGGTCTCGGTGTCCTGATCTGTCATCTAAACGGGCCAAATGCAGTGTCTGACTCTTTTTCCAACAGTATTCCCCTGCTTGACGGGTTGTTTTGTAGCTGCACTTAATTCTATTGTGCCCCTGGGAGATGTAAACACTGCGCCCACGACTACCTGATTGTCTTGCACCTACGGCGCTGCTATCGCGGCCGCCTCTCATTATCTTTCTGCACTTTACACGCAGACTCCTTAATCAACATGGTCCAATCTCTGAATCCCCCTATTATGTCTAAGAACTCTTAATAAATTTGACTGTCAGTCCTTTTTAAAAGTATCAGCTTCTGTAGCCTTGATATGAGTCTGTTGTCTGATTGCGACATCAGTTAAGAACAAACCACAATATCTTGGCCTCCGCTTTTTCAACACAAGCCGGAATGACCTGCAAGCAAGCCTGCGACCCTAACACGACTTGGCCCAGGAGCCCGTTACTTCCAGGTAAAGGTACCGCCATGAAGCCGTGCCCGGCTCGAGCATTGGCACAATGCGTTGGCCAGGTCCTGTAGGGGGTAGGGGGGTCTCGGTGCGCGCGTGTGTGTGTATGTGTGCGGCGCGGGGGGGGGTGTCTCTGTATGTGTGCGTGCATGTGCGCCCGTGTGTGTGTCTCTGTGTGTGCGCTCGTGTGTGTGCGCATGCGTAAGCATGGGGAGGTGTGGCTGTGTGTGTTAGAGCTTTCCAGGAAACAGGATATGTGCACACGCGCAGCCCGCTCCGATCCCATTTATGCGTGTGGCCATCTCTTGTCTCCTGGGAAGCTGAGCCGGTGACTATAGGTCTCTGGCGAGACCGCGCTTTCGCGCGGTAATCGCCACGAGACCTAAAAATTTTGATGGGGAGTCAAGAGCCTCTCCCACCAAGCAGCCAAGCTGTGGAACATCCTCCCGACTAATATCAGACTACAGTCCAATAGGTCTCTTTTCAGGAAATTGGTCAAGACCTGGCTTTTCCCTAAGCACGTAGATCGGCGAGCCTGTGCAGTGGTGCCAACTCACATTAGCGCCAAGACGCCTCAGCAATCTAGCGCTTTATAAGTACGTCAGTCAGAAAGTAGAATACTAGTATCTAATGTTTGTATTGAACATTAAAAACAAAATATGGTTCTGAGGGGCATCATAGGCTTGAAATTGAGGTTGGGATATGTGGAAAGCATTGTACAGATAGACCTTATTTAAGAGTTTTTTGTGCCTGCGGATACAAGGAGATTAGAAATGCACAGTGAGCAAAATGTACATCCGTTAAAGTAATGATCCTGTATGAAACAAATCATGTATATCATTGGGTATTGCGTCATCGAGTGACTGTATAAAGGTGAATGGGTGAAACAATATGTACTCACTTTGTGGCACCATCATCGTACGTTGCCATTAAGACAGCAGTTCCTTCCTTTATGGTCTTCAAATATTCAATGAAGGGCGATACATCTGTATGGAGGAAGTACATGTATCAAACACAGTGTTTAAATACACAGCAGATCACAAAACTGTCTAGAAGAGTGCTCATGTTTAAGACAAAGTAAGTACAAATTAATGTTTTAAGCATTTTTAACAGAAATGCTTAACAAAGCAACATAACCTACATGAGATTTTGAAGGGATTATTTGATATAGAAAGTTAATGAATCAGGACAATGAGTGAGGGGGCTTCTAAAAAAAAAGGTAAAACAAGTGGAGAATAATTGCATATTTACAATTGTACACGTACGACACGAGGGACTGTACTAGTGTGAAGTCTAGTGTAGTCTTGTGTTGGTAGGGAAGGTGGGTTCTAGGTCAAGGGTGTGCTTGAAATAAGGGAAAAAGAAGGCTGGTCAGAGCTACTGGGGAAGGAATTTCATCAGAGGCTACTGTGCAAGTCAAAGAACAAAAAATGAAGACGCAAGAGCATATTGGGATTGCGAAGAACCAGAAAGATTATTAAAATTAGTGAGTACCTGAGGGATGGGAGTAGCGGTGGCAGGCTGAATTGCTTTAAGCACTCAGGTAAGAAGTTCATGATGGGCACAATGTCTAGCTTAGCAGCATTTTACTTAATGTCGGTTGGCATCACTGGGCAAGTGCTTTGTGAAGTTAAACAGTGTCCCCATGATGAAAATAATTATTAGAGAAGCAATTCCGCAGAAGCCCCATCAGCAAGTAGTAACTGTTACATGCCCCAAAAAGGGAAGAGTGGCACGTTTTAGCGTGGTTTTAAGCTTGGTAGCTCAAGTACATTCTTCAAATAAATGTGTTAAAGAAGGCTCTACCTTAGTAGGATATATTATATATATATATATATATATATATATATATATATATACACACACACACACACACACACTTGAAGATGAAGGAAACAACAGTCAGCTCAGAAATCTGGATCACCAGGATACAATGAGTCACAAAGAAATAAAATATAATAGACAGAGAAATCTTTAGGTAAGACATGCTTCTATAAAGATAGTTAGATGAGGACGGGCTTGCGAAATCTCTTTATTGTCTACATTTGGAACTGTATGTAGGCATTTAGTTTTGGATGAATTAATAATGTACCCCTTTAAAAGGAAAAAACACTGACTGAACCATTGTGTGTTATTATAGAGTTTTGCATTCAAACCACCTCCCTATGTAACAGTGAACTGATCTCCCTCGCCGTCTTGAGGGTCAAACGCTAAAGGCGTGCACTTAGTGCGTAGTTTGGGACAATAGTAAGATGGCCACTGAAAACCATAATTAAAATATCCAAGGTATCACAGTTGGAGCCTAGTTACCATTGACTGCACTTCGATTACCTACTCTGCACCTAAATAGATCCCAAATGAGTAGTGTTGGAGGTGCATTGCTTTTGCTCACTTTCCCAAAATAAATTAGCAATGATACAGGCCATTTCTCATAGCACGCCTTCCTGTGGCACCACAAGTACCAACAGTCAGCTCTGAAAAAAGAGAAAACTGCAATAGAGGATCATGCCACATGTGCCAGCAGCATGGCAAGTGCAAGGCAGCAGAACCCTGTGGAATCCCAACTCCTAAGATCGCTGCCGCATCCAAACCCAGTGTACGGAGTGAGATGTGTGCGTGGTCATAAGCAAATGACTGAGCTTCTGTTGTGTGTTTCTGCTTTTCCTGTGGGAATACAGTGTTTTGTTTTGGCCACTGCCTGGCTTCTGCAAGAGCCACCAGCCCTTTCTACCGATGGGCAATGACAGCAGTCAGTACAGTCTTTATGCTGTGCCACGCAAATTTATCTATAATGCGAGTACAGTGTTATCTTAAGTGGTGCATGTGTGAGAATATCTTCTTTGGCAGATGTGCAGTACGATGATCGTGTTGGTGGTGAAACAACTGCTAGCATGTACCCTTTCTGTGTTATTTTTTAATGGAACAATTATTTTGGCAACTGTTGCCAATTTGTTTTTTAACGGGCAATTATTTTCCCATTTTGTTTTTTCTTTTGGTAGTGGGAAAAACAATTTTTCGACACTCAACTTACATTTTTTACACCGAGCCAATCTTATTGAAAATTGCAAAGCCTCCCTCCACAAATAATAAACCGGCCTGGGGGATGGGTTTTAAGAGGCCTACTGCAGGTTTGAGGAGGGGAGCCGCATGACCCCCCTCTCCTTAATAATAAACTGCCCCCAGGAATGCAAGTGCTTAGGGGCCTCTAGAAGGCTTAGGGAGGGGTGCCCTGGAACCCCTCCCCTATTAACGAAATGCCCCAGGGGATGGGGTTCATTATTTTGATAATAACTGACACAGTTTGAGGAATCTGCATGAAACTTTCCAAAAATACATTTTATACTCCTCAGATTCTTGCAGACAAGGTATTGGTTGATGCGTCAAGCCAGGGCTTAGAAAGGGGGTTCCCAAAAAACTGATTGCCTAAGTTAATTCACGTAGGAAAGTTTCAGAGGTGATACAGGAAAAAAAAACGCTAAATGGAATTACATTAAATATTGCAGATACTTAAAACTTTTCTCAGAAAGCGTGCTGTCATTATTTGGTGTAAATCTGTTAATCTGGTTTTTTTTTCAAATTCACATTTAAAGAGGTGCTCGGATAGTTATGAAAGTGTTGGCCTCTTTAAAGGAGGATAGTCAATCCTGAAGAAAGAAAAAAGAAAACAACAAAGTAAATTTGGGGTGATGATCTGTGGCAGGTTGGTAGTGTTCAATGAATCTTTACTAAACTTTCCAAACAAAAGGTTCATCCATCTCAGTTCCTTCCTGGAAAGTTTAAAGCGGGGCTGAAAAAAGACTCGGGTCCCAAAACAAATGTTCTGTATGAAATTTCCTTTAGGAATTTTAGACAATTTGAAAGTCAAAATAGCTGAACAGAATTAAACTAAATTTAGCAGAAAGATTAATCTGTACTGTGTAGTTATGGCTCAGCTGCACTTTAAATTGAAAATTTATTGATTTGGTTATAACTTTGGTCTCTATAGAAGTTTCTTTTTGTGCTTAGCATATGCAGCTCGGGTACATCAAGCTAATTTCCATGCGCTTTTGTCAAAAACATGTATTTTCTTACTTAAGCTCCCATAGGAAATTTTGCTCACAGCTACAGCAAGAACTGCTGAACGGATTTATACCAAACGTAACATCAAACAACCTTTCGCAATGCAATAGGTCTCGCATTAGGCAAGTGTGAGCTTTTTGACACTTTTTTAAATATGTGTTGGCTTTGAAAATATATAAATTAATAGCATTGTTATTCACAAAGCCAATAGCTTACACTGGCAGTCCTATTGGCTCTGGCAATGCTTGTTGGTAGCAAGCAAGGATAGTGCTGTGGTGGTGTCCCCGAGTGATGTGCAGGTGCCCCCGAGTGATGTGCAGGTGCCCCCGAGTGATGGAGGGCGGAGTTGGAGGGCGGAGTTGGAGGGCAGAGTTGGAGGGCAGAGTTGGAGGGTGGAGTTGGAAGGTGGAGTTCTGTGAGACCCTGCCCACTTAAAGCCCTGAATACAAGCAGGTTGACAAGTGGGCACTGGAACCTACAAGATAACAGAGGCCGGAAATGGCGTATGAACATGCTTCCAGTGGAAGCTGGAAAAACGGCCCGGGGTATCTCGCGTCCTATAGGCTGCATTCTGAAGGTCACTTTACGACGAGACACATGGGCCTGTTGGTCCCCAACCCCACCCAGGTGTGCCGCCCGTGAAGTGCCCCCACACAGGGATCGATATCTCTGGGGGGGGAGGAGGGTTATTATTTGTCTAGAAGGGGATCCCGCACTCCGAGTCAGATTGATTGATAGCTTGTGAATAGAAGTTCACACCCTGCCATTTCATTCACTTCCCTAGCCTATCATTAACGCACAGAGCTGCGGTAAAATGGAGCCACCTGTGTTTTTTTATGCTTGCCTTTCCGGTACGTTTCGCTGCCCCAGCAGGAAGACTGAAAGAGGAACGATTGAATATATGCTGGGGTAACAGAGGAAGAAGGGGATGAGGACTGAGGGAGTGTAAAACAGAAGAGAAAATAACAAAACATTAATAGCCACATGAAGAGAAAATGAAGTGAGGAAAAGAAGTGATGATTAAAGTAAGAAAGTGGTGATGGACTGGAAGGAAGGAAGAAAAGAGGAGGGGGCAAAAGAGGAAAGATGGAAAAGGATAGCAAGAAAAGAAAGAAGACAGTAGGGATGGGAGGGGGAAGGAAGAAAGGTGGAATGATGAACGTAAGGTAAAGGATAAGAGAAAGAAGTGCGGTATCAAGGTAGAGAGGAAAGGGTGAAGCAAGGATGGGAATGAGGAAATTTGAACGGTTATAAATGGTGGCATGAATGAGTGAAGAAAAAAATTACAAATATATTCAGAAAGAAAACAGATGAACTGAGAATGCAGATATGAAAGAAATGAAAGGCGAAAGTTCAATGGGAAATAATTGCAGGGGTGGCCGGGAGACAAAAGTTGGTAAAAAGAAAGTAAAGTTTAACGTGAAAGAACTTTGCTGGAAAGTGACAGTGAGGACGAGCTCTCGGCATTGCTCCTTTCAAGTCCATTTGGGGGGGGGTTGGGGCTTAGAGACGGGGAAGCAAATGGCGAGCACGCGCCCTTCGCACATGCACTGGCCATAATCCGCATTCCAAAGCCCTCTTGGTAGGATTTTCTGGTGTCCCTCTATATCTCTCGCCAGCAATGCGCAAGCGCATTGGCAGGCGAGACCTAAAAAGGACCTTAATTACAGCATTGTTTTGAGGTTTTTTGTAAAACCATTTAATAGTTTTTGAGATATGGACAGGCTAAACTTATGAATATCTTGTCAGTTGAAAATCCATTTGTTGATTTGCTTCTAACTTTTGCACAGTTGGATGAATATGAATAAAATTTAGCGGACACTTAGTATGTTAGTAGTTACAAATGTGCGTTGATCCATTCTAAGAGGGAGGGCATTAAAATGGCAGGGGCAGAAGAGCTTTAATTTGATAAAGACTTCCACACTGTGATGAATCTATACAGAATCTGGCAGAAACTTATAAAGATTGGCTTTTATAACTGGTGTATCATGTTTTGTGGCAACATTTTAATTTACTTATAACTTTGGCACAGTTTGATGAGCCTGCATCAAATATGGGTTGCAGATACACCCATTGTAGGTATGTCAGATTTTGTGGTAATCCAATTAAGGGGGGAGGGAAGCACAAATTCTGTCAGACTAGCTTGTTTTGCCTACACAAACTTGAAAATGTCAAGAGCCGTCAAGGGAGGGCTCAGTTAAAATAAAAAGGAGGGGGGTTTGTCAAAAAAAGTGTTAATTTTCTAGTAGCACTACCATAGTGTGATAAACCTGCATACAAGTTGGCAGAAGTTTGGAATAACTAGTTTTCTGTTGGCTTGTCACGTTTTGTATCGACCTATTTGGGCATGGGGGTATTTTTTTTTAAAGTTAAAGGGATTGCAAAAAAGAATCCTTAATCTGCTTATCATCAAATGTGCAGGTACCTAGCAACTTACTGGATTAAAGGTATTTCAGGTTTTGGGTCGATCCAATGTGGGGGAGGGATGGTAAACTTAGCTTAAGAGGGAGTACTCAAATTGTTTTTTATTAACTAATAACTTTCGATCAGGTTGATAGCTCTGCAAAAAATCTGGCAGAGACTTAGCATGTTTAGCCTCCTTTTGGTTTTCTCAGTTTCATGCAGGTCTACCAACGCTGGGGGCAGATTTAAATTGGGTGTCAAAATAGTGTACAATTGCTGATAAATTTGGCACAGTTTGATGAATAAGCATGAAATTCAGCAGAAGTTTGACAGATTTTGCTTTCTGTTTATATAAAGTTTTAAGCCGAACTGTAAAACGGTGGGGGGGAAAGATAAATGAGGGGTGATAAAAGTTTCATTCACTATTAGCTTTTGCCCTGTTTGATGACTGCATGAAATTTGGCAAAAATTAGCAAATTAAGCCAATCAGGCCCAGCGACCAACCCTCTGTGCCTGACCAAAGTACATGGGCAGCTCAGAATGGGTTCACAGCAAGTGAATAGGGTACATCATTAAAACAAGCCATGGCATCGACAATAGGTCTCATCTTTGGGACCTTATGTGTTTAGTTATCCAGCACAATATCCTTGCTGCAACAACATCAACTGTTGCATGGCTACAATCTTACAATGTCCCAAAGGCGAGACCTATTGGCTATGCCAATGCTGGTTATAATTGAGACACAGTAGACACAGGAGCCCTACAACATGCCCCCTCTCTGGGGATTTTATTACCAGTATTAACAAAACCAGCGTTAAAGTTGTGTACAAAAAGTGTGAACTCCTCGTCACTTTACTCTGGAAATCCATCTCTAAAACTTGAAAATAGTGACGCTTTTTATTGGGCAAAAGTGCACCGGTGGTGGAAGGCAAACAACTAAAAAAGGACACAGACCAAGTCACATGGACAGGACTGACGTGTCGTCCTGTTCACTCTGCCTTCTAAAAACAGGGCCTGTGCAGGAGCGCAGCAAAGATGTAATCACCCCTGATGCATGCGAAGAAAATGTACCTAAAGAAGATGCACACCCCAGGACTGGAGAGGTGAATAAGGGCTACATTTAGACCCCAAGTGCAGGTACATGAACGCACAGAGCTATCTCACCAGCTTTCACTCAGAAATCTGGCCTCTTAGACAGACCAGGTAGTTCCGAGTCAGGGGAATATTGCTGCAGATAAATATAACCTGAAAAACGCAGCAACATAGAGACTATCCCACTGAGCTATCACCAATACTCACTCAAAGGTATGGTCTTTGAGACAGGCTTAGTAGATGTGTGTCTGCGGAAAAGCGCTGATTACTTGAGACTGTGTAACGCAGAAGCAGGTAGCAGGAGCACTATCCCACTGAACTATCTTAGCAACATTTACTCTGGAGTCTGGCCTCTGTGACAGTAACAGTAGCTGTGTGTCCACAGAAACGAGGCGCTGATGTCTTGAATCTGTGCAACTCAGCAGCAGATGCAGTATCCCACTGAGATATCTTACCAACATGGACTCTGAAGTCGGGCCTCTGGAATAGGCCCAGTAGCTGTGCGTTCGCAGACATGCCTTGATGACTTGAAACTGTGGAAGTAGCAGGCAGCAGGTGCACTATCCCACTGAACTATCTTAGCAACATTTACTCTGGAGTCTGGCCTCTGTGACAGTAACAGTATGTATCTGTGGAAATGAGGCGCTGATGACCTGACTCTGTGCAACGCAGCAGCAGATGCAGTATCCCACTGAGCTATCTTACCCACATTCACTCAGGAAGTCAGGCTTGGCACAGTGAATGAGGAATAACGACAATTAGAGTGCATCATCAAGTAATAGAAGTGTGCAATAAAACACACAGTGAGGGAAGACAAGGAGGCAAGGGTTGGATCAAAGCAAAGAAACATTGCTGCAATAAAGGGACAAAACACAAGCCGACCTCAGTACTGGGAAAAACTAGGAGTGAGAACGAGAGAATGAGGTCCGGGGAGGGTGAACACGTACTGAAGAGACACACATGGAGAAGTCAAATGATGAAATGGTTCAAGAGAGACGAGAAAGTACGGGAGACAGCTGGACTGACAGCGCGGGGAGGCGAGGGACAGACACACACACACACACACACACTGAGGGTGATAGAGAAAGGGGGACATTTTAAAGTAAGGACGACAAGAGTTACTGGAAGATGCAAGGGGCAAGAAAGAAAAACATGTGGGAAAAGGTAAAGGAACTTAGGGCTGAAAAAACACAACAAATAGAAGCTTTACATTACTGGACTTTTTATGTGAAAACGGTTACCGAATAGTGATGTCAGATATTTACAAACTATGTATAAAGCGACAAAAAGTATGGTCAGGCATAATGCTAGCACTGATCAGGGGAACGAAACAGAAAAACGTTACAGAGAGATAAAAAAAAGTTGACTAAAGAAGCACAAAGAAAGTTGCCAGGAAAAACAAGCGTGCGCGCCTCGCACTCAGTATAGAGAGGCAGGTGGGGAGTGGAGGCCAGCAGAGTGACGCGATCTGTGGTGGGGGAGGGAACTGTAGCGCGAAGAGAGGCACGCAAGGCTAAATGAGGCTTGACAGAAAACCACATGGCGGCTGCGCGAGTGCATGTGCGTGTAAGCTTGAGGCCAGGAAAAAGCCTGTGGTAGCACTTTCAAAAGCTACTCACTAAGGTTTTCGCAGTGCATCGCATGCGCTGGCTCAGCGAGACCTAAAAAACATGCACTTCGCGAAGAAAAAAAAAACAGTTCACTACACCTCTTAGTAAACAGCATGATAAAAACAAGCAATGGCAAAACCAATACGTCTCCACTCTAAAATTCTGAGTACTGCCTTTGCCAATGCTTTTTATCAAAATGCCAAAATAGCGCCAGTGTGTCACAATGTATTCATCACAATGCATGTGCATTCATGCTGACCCAGTCATTTTGAAATGACATTTCTATTAAAGACAAAATGGCCACCGATTGAAGCATCTTAACAGCTTTCAGTACCCATTGTTAGATAATACCTATAACCTGTCTGGTTGGAAATTATCTATTGTGAATTTACAATGGGCTTACACCTCGCACGTGAACTACCATTAGTTGGATTGACTGTCCCTCATTCACTTGCTTCTATTCAATGTCTTGCCTTTCTCTTCTTTTGTTAGTCCCTCCCCTAAAGCACAGATTCATTACACTGTTTTAATGGCCGTCTTGTAGTCTTCTGCTACTTACCTTTTGGCAACAACTTGTTTCTTTTTGATTAGGCACTCCAAGAGTGCATATGTGTTTTCCAGCTCTCCCCGCATATGCTTCTCACCCCGCTTCTCTGTGTTGCTCTCTCTCTCGTCTGTTTCTCCCCACCCCCACAATCAGTGTTGCTCTCTCCCTCGTGTGCTGCTATTCCCTCCTCCCAACTTTCCTTTTGCTTTCTTCTGCCCTCATTCAAACTCCTTCTTTAACCCTACGGTCCTTCTTTTTGAAAAAAAGAAAATATTTTGTTGGGAGGGCATGGCAGCGAAATGCAGCTGGTCCCCTGTCCCTTAATAAAACGCATTCACACTACTTTAATTTAATTTATTTACCAATCCATTTCAGATTAACAAATTAAAAAAACAAGCATTTGCAATGCAATAGGTCTCGCAATTGTGAGAGTTAGAGCTATTGGCGTTGTAAATGATAATAGGTTTTACCCATGTGCTTTGGAGTGTAGTGGATGTAGGTGGTGTGGACTGGAATTGTGTGGGTTGAATTGGTATTGTTAGTTGTGGAATTCTATGGGGTAGAATTGTGTGGTGTGGAGTGGATTAGTGTAGTGGAATGCGTTATGGTGTGCAGTGTTTTTTTTGGATAGTAAAGATGTGGTATTGAGTGCACTGGAATTATGTGGAGTGGCATTGTGCATTATGGAGTGAAATTATTTGGTATTTTGTGTTCGGGAGTGGTATGTAGAGTAGTTTAATTATGTGGTGTGCTGTTTTTTGTAGCATGATGTGGAATTCTGTGGTATGGATTGAATGTATGTGGTGTGATGTGTAATTGTGTTGAGTTGAATTATGTGATTTTCTGTTGAATTATGTAGTGTGGAATGGAAATGTGAAGAGTTGAATTGTGTGGTGTCGAAGTGTGTAGCATTGAGTGAAATTATGCTAATTGTATAGGGAAGAGAAGAGGGATGGAGCACTTAGTGGTGAGGGAATAAGCACTAGATATGAGAGGGAAAAGGGAAGGGTGATGGTGGAGCGATTGCAGAAGGTGGGGGCAAAATAATAGAAGAAAGGTGAAATCTTTAAGGAAACAGGTGGAGCTAGAGGGGGAGGGAGTGGAGAGGCGAAGGTAAGAGAAAGGTGGGAGATGATGGAGAGACCCTGTAGGACGTGGACCTGGGAGGGTGACAGAAGGAGGACGAGGAGGAAGAGAGGACAATGGAACTGGGAGACAAAGAAGCAGTTATGAAATATTTAGAAGTAGAAGGCAGAGACCGAGGTGCGAGAAGAAATGTGTTACTTAACTGTAACTGCAGTTATCCAGTATTGGTGTCTTTCATAGATTCACATGCCTGAATCATTCCCCGTCGTCTGAATGGGAGTCCCCGGTATATAAACAAAGTAATGTCCTATACACATATAGAGAAATAGGCCTATAGGCCTCACATTAGTAACATATCCCTGTCCTTTTGTAAAAAGGACCAAACTCAAGAAAAGAGCCAATCAGCTGCCACCTCCCTCTAGAACCCTCCTGGAAGGAGTCTCAGTCCCTCAGATTTTCGTACGCATAAAGATAAGTAGCCGTATCACTGAGAGAGTTAGGTGAGCCCTTCCAGGGGAGGCGCGAGGGTTGCATGTGAATCTATGAAAGACACAAATACTGGATAACTGCAGTTCCAGGTAAGTAACGCATTTCTTATCCAGTATTATGGGTGTCTTTCATAGATTCACATGCCTGAATCAGAGTAGCCAGCAATGCATAAAGCACATTTCGGATGGTACAGTATATGCAAGTCATTAGATAAAAACATATCAAGCGACTAACAGAAGCATATAATTGCAAACAATACCATCACATTACACAACAGAGAAATATGCGTACATGAAAAGGATGGAGGGATGTAAGAAGGCTCACCTCTAGTGAAATAGATGATGAAGCATTGCTTGTCCCACCGCAGCACCCTTCATAATCTCCGTGTCCAGGCAGTAATGCCTAGTGAAGGTATGTGGCGACATCCATGATGCCGCTCTGCAAATGTCAATGACAGGCACACCTGCGAAAAGTGCCATGGATGTGGACATCGCCCTAGTACAGGGGTCTTCAATCTGTGGGGCGCGACCCCCAGGGGGGTCGTGGAGTCCTGGGAAGGGGGTCGCAGATTGTCAGTTTGCCTTAGTGGCGTTGGGCTGATTGAGGGTGCTCACGGTGGAGGCCTAATTCACGCCGAGGGGTGAAAAACAGCAAAGCCTCATTAACAAGTAAAAGGTCTTTTAAAGACCTGTGAAGTACTCTGTGCGGCTTTGTGAGCCACATACAAGAGATGGGGAAGGGATGGGGGCAGGTGAGGGTGGCTGGGGGGAGGAGGCTGTAAAGCACAAAGCACGAACCCTCATACCTGGCGCCTGTGTGGGAGAAATGTGCCCGAGAGAGTGTTCTTCAGGAGAGATGTTACAGCCTGACCGCCCCCCCCCGCCCCCAGCAGGGAGGCACAGAGATGCTCTACCATGAGAGAGGAAGTAGAAGACGCAGAGAGATACTGACCCCCCTTCCCCGCTCCCCCCCCCCTATGAGAGGGGCACAGAAAAGGTGGGTGGATGAATGGATGAAAGGGTGGATGGATGAAGGTTGGATGTGTGGATGGATAAAAGGTTTCATGGATCATGATGGATGGATGTGTGAAAAGGTGGGTGGATGAATGATGGGTGTATGGAAGGATGAAATGGTGGATGGATGAAGGATGAATGTATGGATGTAAGGATGAAAGGGTGGATGAAGGATGGATGGATATGTGAAAAGGTGGGTGGATGAATGATGAGTGGATGGATGAAAGGGTGGATGGATGAAGGATGGATGGAAGGATGAAAGGTTGCATGGATGAATGATGGATGTGTGGAAAAAGTGGGTGTCTGAATAATGGGTGAATGGATGAAAGGGTGGATAGATGAAGGATGTATGTATGGATGGAAGGAAGGATGAAAGGAAGGATGAAAAGGTAGATGGATGAAGGATGGATGTATGGATGGATGGATAAAAGGTTGCATGGATGATGTGAGAAAAGGTGGGTGGATGAAAAGGTGGGTGGATGAAAGGGTGGGTGGATGATGGATGGATGGATGAAAGGGTGGGTGAATGAAGGATGGATGTATGGATGAAGGGTGAATGGATGAAGGATGGATGGGTGGAAGGATGAAAGGTTGGATCGATGAAGGATGGATGTATGGATGGATGTATGGATGGAAGGATGAAAGGGTGGATGGATGTATGAATGGATAAATAAAAGGTTGCATGGATGAATGATGGATGTGTGAAAAGGTGGGTGGATAATTGATGGATGGATGGATGGATGGATGGATGGATGGATGGATGGATGGATGGATGGATGGATGGATGGAAGGATGAAAGGGTGGATGGATGGATGAAGGATGGATGGAAGGATGAAAGAGTGGATGGATGAAGGATGGATGGATGGATGTGAGAAAGTGTGGGTGGATGAATGATGGATGGATGGGTATGATGAAGTCTAACAGGCGCATTTATGGTTGTTGATGATGAGTACCAGTTTCTAGAAACTTTTGTTGGAAGGGGGTCCTTATGCCTAAAAAGGTTTTACAAGGGGGTCTCGGCATCAAAAAGTTTGAAGACCTCTGCCCTAGTAGAATGAGCTCGTACTTTAGAGTGCAGGGGATGTCCTGCTTGTTCATGACAAAAAGAAATAGCTGCAGAGATTCAGCTGGAAATGCTCAGTTTAGTGAGCGGAAGACCTTTCCTGGGCGTGCTGTAAGCCAAAAATAGCTGATTTGACTTTCTGAAAGCCTTTCTCCTGTCGATATAGAATTTTAAGCACCGCTTGAGATCCAATGAATGCAACGAACTTTCCGCTGCAGTACTGGGATTTGGAAAGAAGGAACGCAAAACCACAGGCTCAATCAGATGGAAATCCGATGGGACTTTTGGAATAAACTTAGGATTTGTCCGTAAAATCACTCTGTCTTGTTTAAATTGCAGAAAAGTATCTTGAACCGAGAAAGCTTGTAGCTCGTTCACCCGCCTCGCGGATGTGAGCGCAAGTAGGAGAGAGGTCTTCCAAGATAGATATTTCAGGTCAGTCCTGTGCACTGGTTCAAAGGGATGCTTCATGCGCGGATTTAGGACTGTATTAAGGTGCCAGGCAGGAGGCAACATTTTCACCGGAGGGAAAGTCTTGTATAATCCTTTTAAAAATTGCTTGATCAGTCTGTGAGACCAGAGAGAAGGACCCGCTGAAGATCTCTTGTAACTGGATATTGCAGCCAAGTGGACTCTGATCGAGGAGTGAGCAAGGCCTGACTTTGCCAAGTGGAGAAGATAAGGTAAAACTTGCTCCGGATATGGAGAAAGGGTGTATTCCTCGATTTTTTACACCAGACGCAAAACCTCTTTCATTTCAAAGAGTATGTTTTATTAGTGTTATCTGCTCGTGCTAAGATGGCTCTACAATCAGGTGGAATATTCAAATTCTGAAGATCTCTGAACTCAGGAGCCAGGCGGCTAACCTGAGAGATGCCAGATTCGGATGTTGAACTTGTTTGTTGTTCATTGTGAGCCGAGATGGACACTGTTTCAGGCGGATCGGTGGCTGCAGAGATAAGCGGTGGAGTTCCGTGAACCAATGTTGCTGTGGCAAAGTTGGGGCTATTAAAATGAGAGTACAGAGCTCCGCTTTCAGTTTCCTGAGGACTCTGGGAAGCATCGGGAATGGCGGAAAGGCGTACGCAAAGACGTTGCACCATGCAATCAAAAATGCATTCCCTAGAGACCCTGACTGGGGATGCCAACTTGCAAAGTGTGGGCATTTTGCGTTGGATCTTGTGGCGAATAGGTTGATCTGTGGAGTGCCCCATCGCGAGAAGATTTGGTTGAGGATCTCCTGATCCAGTCCCCACTCGTGCGATGTTGTCTTCTGTCTGATTAATGAGTCGGTGAGTACATGGTCCATGCCTGGGATGTACTCCGCCCAAAGAGATACCTTGTTTGTGATTAGCCAGTTCCAGATCCTCTGCGACTCGCGAGAGTGTTAGTGAACGCCACCCTGCCTGTTTGTTGAGGTAGTGCATTGTCGTGGTGTTGTCTGTCCGAATGAGCACAAGGGAATTCTTGATTCTTGGAAGAAAAGGCTGAAGGGCCAGGAAGACTGCTCGCAGTTCGAGGAGATTGATATGAAGTCCTCTCTCCAAGGGAGAACACTTCCTGCTTATCCGCAGTTCTTGCAGAAAAGCTCCCGAACCGTCCAAGGAGGCATCTGTTGTGATAATATGAGGAGCAGCTGGAAGTAGGAATGTCAAGCCTAGAGAAAGGTTTCGAGATGACATCCACCATTGCAGGGCTTTGACAATCTGGGGAGTTACTTTTATGAGGTCATCGAAAGACCCTGTGCATTGGATCCACTGCTTTGAGAGTGCTTCTTGTAGAGTTCGCATCCGAAGACGACAGTGATGAATCAGGAGGGTACACAATGACATCATCCGCAGAAGGGACTTGAAAAGGAAGACCGTCAAGGCCTTCTTTGATGCCACTAGAACAGCTAGTGCCATAAGCATTTTCTTCCTCTCTTGGGATGGGAAAGCTTTCATCGAACGCGTGCCCAGGGTTGCACCTAAGAAATTGATGCACTGAGAAGGTTGCAGGACTGATTTTTCTTGATTAAGTGTGAGACCCAAACAATTGAAGAGCCTTAAACAGGCGTTGGAAGACCTGGACGCGTCTTCTAAGGATGGAGCCTTGATCAGCCAGTCGTCCAGATATAGAAAAACTTGGTGATGGCGCTGCCTGAGGTATGCCGCCACTGGGGAAAGACATTTCATGAAGATGCGAGGTGCAGACTTGAGCCCAATGGGCAGGGTGCGAAATTGAAAGTGTCTGCCTGCTACTGCAAATCTTAAGAATTGTTTGTGATTCTTGTGAATCGGGATAAGGAAGTAAGCCTCCTGAGGGTCTAGGGACGTCATAAAATCCAGTAGCTGAAGGACCTCCTGTATCGTCACCATGCGAAACAACTGCTTCTTCAGGAATTTGTTGAGGGCACGGAGGTCTAAAATCGGTCTCCACTTCTTCTCTTTTTTCTGAATTAAAAAGAAGCAGGAATAAAATCCCTTTCCCCTTTGAGATGGGGGTACCTTCTCTATTGCTCCTTTCTGGAGCATAATAGAGATTTCTTGCAGAAGCAGCCATAGATTTTTGTGACGCATTGGGCGAGGATGAGTTTGGGGAGGGATTTGCATGAATTCCATAGAATGGCCGAATTGCACTAATTGAAGGACCCAACGGTCTGTGGTAATCTTTTTCCAATTTTTCAGGAAGTGGGTAATCTTTCCTCCAATTTTTAATGAGTGAAAAGAAGTCTGGACTGGGTGAATAAACATGTCATTGTCTACGTCCGTTGTTTTTTCGTTGTCCTTTACCCCGAAAGAACGACTTGCCAAAGAAGATTGCTGATTCTGTT
The DNA here is from genome assembly GCF_964263255.1 of Lissotriton vulgaris. Lineage (NCBI taxonomy): Eukaryota > Metazoa > Chordata > Amphibia > Caudata > Salamandridae > Lissotriton > Lissotriton vulgaris. Next base: position 1,390,480,416 of record NC_141685.1, read on the forward strand.
GTTTGCGCTGTTGATATTGGGGTCGACTCTGGCCTGACGAGAATGAGGACCTGTATTGGAAATTTCCTCTATAGGAAGACTGTCCTCTTCCTCTATTTCCACGAAAAGACTGGTTCTTGTACTGGAGAGTGCCCAAAGCTCTTGCAGTGTCCGTGTCCTTTTTAATATTCTGTAATGCTTCATCAATTTTGGAGCCGAATAGTAACTGGCCATAATATGGCATGTCCAATATCTTCGTTTGTACCTCAGGGCGGAACGAAGTTGCTTTCAGCCACCCCTAGCGTCTCAAGACTTCTGCTCCCGCCAACTGGCGGAACCCTGTTGTGGCTATATGCATCGCACAGTCTATAATTTCTGATGCCGATGCTTGACCCTCTTGCAGAATCTTCTTCACCTCCTCCTTGGATGTATCTGGTAACTGACAGATATGGGGCTATATTTCCCCATAATTACCTATTATAGCATCCCAAAATCGCTATAGCATTTGCAGCCTTCACTGTCATCGCAGACATTGAGGAAAACCTTTTCCCAATGTTGTTTAATCTTCTTCCCTCCTTATCAGGAGGAGCCGATAAAGGGGCTGAATGATTCCTGGAGTTTTCTGGGCCGTCTGTGTTACCACCGAATCCGGTTTGGGATGTCCCGTCACAGGCCTGTGCAATATCAGGCGCTCTATACTTCTTGTCCAACTGAGGAATCACTGGAGATACAGAGGCGGGGTTTTGCATGATCTTAACCCCCTGGGTCCATAGATAATCGATCATAGGTATTGACCTATCTGCTTTTTTGATAGGTTCTTTGAAGTCATACAAGAAGCAGTCTTGTTCTTGAGAGACCATTGCGATCTTAAAACATTGAGCAGCCCTCTCAACCACATTATGGAACCCTCCAATGTAGCCTGGTGGTGAATCCGCGGGCGCGGGAACTGGAGATGCAGGAGAGGGAATGACTTAGACATCCCAGTAATCATGCACAGATTGAATATCCTGTAGTTCACTCTTCTTGCTGGTCTTCCTCTTCTCCTTCATCATCAGAAGTTGGAGGATGTGGTACATCAACTCTCTCTGGTTGAATATTAAATGGCGGAGGCCATGGTCTTGGAGACGGAGTTACTGTGGCAGGTGGAGGAGACGGAGACTCTGGAAACCTCTGTTTATAATCCTGAATGAGGTATCGCAAATCCGTAACAAAGGATGCTGGAAGGCAAACCATAGGAGTAGGTGGCTGATGATATACCTCCTCCTGATCTTCCTCCCCTACTGAACTCAAGACACTTCACATTGAGCTCTGAAGGACTTGTCGCCATTTGGAACATGTCACCCTCGTCTGAGTCTTGCTCCTGGAGGAGACATGCTGGAGGAATTGGTTGGACTTGGCTCAGTGGTGTTAACGCCAGTGTCAGCGCCCTTTTTGTGATTTTAATGCATACGCATGTTGTCTGTAGGCCAGAATCCATCACCGTCGACGGTATGATAGTCGATGGTGGAGCATCGACAGTTGACATAGCCGGTGGAGTCATCGTCGACGGGATCGTCGTTGACTGCAAAGATATTGCTATCGTCAGCGGTTCCTTCGTCCACTGTGTCTTCATTGATGGTTCCTTCGTCGACGGTGCCTTAGTCGACGAGCCCTTCGTCGACGGTGCTTTCATCGACTGAGTCGACGTTGACGATATTGGCTTCGTCGACGAGGTTGTCGCCGATGCGGTCGTAGGCGAGGTCAGCGTCGACGAGTTCTTCCACGTCGACGGTGTCTTCTTGATGGCTATCGTCGACGACAAAGCTTTACCTGTCATCGACGATGGAGTCGTAGTCGTTGACGATGATAATGACGACGATGCCGTCGACGTAGAAACATAAGAAGCTGCAGACACAGTTTTCTTTGACGATGATGTCGTCAACGATATCAAAACCGGCTTCTTGAAGGTGTGAACTTCCGTTAACAGAAGTTGTCTTAGCCAGAACCTCTGAAGACTTTTTTGATGTCTTCTTCTGAGGAGGAGCCGTAGGGCATGGGAAAGCCAACCTTTGTCTCTTCAGAGATAATTTTGAAGAGACTGAAGAACCTTCAATCTCCTCAGAGGAGTCAAGGTGGTCTCTGTCCTTCAGCTTCTGGAGCCAAATTAAGAGGCGCCCTTCACGGTCCTTAAGGGTTTTAGTGGAAAAGGTACGACATACCTTGCAGTCCTTAGCAGAATGATCCGGATACAGGCAATACAGGCAGTCTTTATGCTGGTCATCAATATGTAGCCTTTTCTTTCCACAAGAACCACAGGATCTAAAAAGACCCTTTTTTGGTGTGTCAGCCATACTGTCAAGTAGTCACTGAAGAAACAGGAAAAAAATATCCCAAAAAACTGGAAACCAGATGTCAAGAAACAAACCTGAGCAGAGCTCAGAGGAGACTCCCTTCGCACAACGTGCGGTAGAATATCTAAGGGACTGAGGCTCCTTCCAGGAGGGTTCTAGAGGGAGGTGGCAGCTGATTGGCTCTTTTCTAGTTTACAAAAGGACAGGGATATGTTACTAATGTGAGGCATATAGGCCTATTTCTCTATATGTCTATAGGACATTACTTTGTTTATATACCGGGGACTCCCATTCAGACTTCGGGGAATGATTCAGGCATGTGAATCTATGAAAGACACCCATAATACTGGATAATGAGGAAATGTGGAAAATATGCAGGCGACGGTGGAAGAGTGGAGGTGGGAGAGAACCAGGGAATAAAAGTGGAGCAGAGGGAAGCTGGGAAATGGGGGTAATGGCAAGAATTAAAGTGAGAGCAAGCAGTGGAGGTTAATTGTTAATATGAGTTAGAGTTTTTGGCACAGTTATAGAATTTAGTTGAAGGTGTCTGTTGTGTACTGAATGCCAGATAAAGATCTGCATGTATGTTTGGAGTAAGTTTGTGTGTTATAGCTTGCAAGGCCTATTACATAGCAAATGCTTATTAACTGTTGTGGGGAGGGTGGGTGTGTAGAATCAGATGGGCTGATGCTGAAGATGGAGAGGAATGCTACGAAAGTACTAAGACAGGGTTGTTGTGTTGGTGATTTTTTAAGCACTTGCTTGTGTGATTGGATTAGTAAGTAACTACCACTGATAGCATTATTCTCTATAATAGGACATGACTCACTGCTACAAACATATTAGAGAAGGTCCGCAAAGCACTCAAAGTGGAAAGCAATTTAGAGACTGAAGTCACATCTACAGATGCAGTCGTACAACGACAACCACCATACCATAGAAATGATCCAAACACTACCCGCCAGACCAGGCCTTCTGGCACTGCCATATTCCTCTACAGATAGGGCCAATGGAATTATGTATTTTTGCAGCCTCTGCGTTTTTCGCATAATTATGATTTGCCACATTTGCCATATAATGTCTCATCTGCTGCATAATCTGCAGTTTGTAATAAACAACAAAATTGTTTCTAGCCGAAACGGGTTAAAAGTTACTAAAAACGCAGCAACATGTTGCCTTTGTAAAGGTTGACTGGTCACCTTTCTGTTGCTTTTTGCTATTTTTGAGTCTTAAAATGGAACTCAGGGAGATGAAAACAATGTCCAGACAGTGTTAACAAATACAAAATTTTACAAAATAACGAAGTAATACTATCACAAAATGTTCCGCGTATGCTGCATAATTTTCCTGGTCTTGCCTTATAATTTACTCGTCCTTGCTGCATATATTGGACCACCCCTGCCGTATAATTCCTGTGACCCTGCCTATATACTAGTCTGACCATGATAACCCCAATGGGCATCTTCCTGTTCGAGCTCCTTTGCTGGCCTCGGAGTGGCCCTTTCATATCACCTTCTACTCCCACTCCACCCCCTCCGCCACCACGCTCCACATACCAACCACACCTTCTACCCAGCAGCAAAAGTCTTCTGAAGGCCAGCAGGTCCTGGGTCTGGGTAGGCTGGTAGGGAGAGCGTTCCAGGTCTTGGCGGCGAGGTAGGAGAAGGATCTGCCGGCGGCAGTAGTTTTTCGGATACGAGGAACTGTGGCGAGGGCGAGGTTGGCTGAGCAGAGTCTTCGGGTGGGGATGTGGAAGCTGAGTCGGTTGTTGAGGTATGTAGGTCCGGTGTTGTGTAGTGCTTTGTGTGGTTGGATGAGGAGTTTGAAGGTGATCCTCTTGTTGATGGGGAGCCAGTGCAGGCCTCTCAGGTGGGGTGTGATGTGGCTGCGTCGGGGGACGTCGAGGATCAGACGTGCCGAAGCGTTCTGGATTCGTTGTAGTCGTCTCAGGAGCTTGGTTGTTGTTCCTGAGTAGAGGGCGTGCCCGTAGTCGAGTCTGCTGGTGACGGTTTTTCTCGTGTCGGGAGGGATCCACTTGAAGATCCTGCGGCGCATTCGGAGGGTGTTGAAGCAGGATGCAGAGACGGCGTTGACTTGCCTGGTCATGGAGAGGGTGGAGTAGAGGATGACCCCCAGGTTGCGTGCGTGGTCTGTGGGTTCCGGGGCTGTGCCTAGTGATGTGGGCCACCAAGAGTCATCCCAGGCTGATGGGGTGGGTCCGAGAATGAGGACCTCTGTCTTGTCTGAATTCAGCTTCAGTCTGCTGTCCTTTATCCAGTCGGCTACGGCCTTCATTTCTCTGTGGAGGTTGGCTTTGGCGGTGTGGGTGTCTTCGGTGAGGGATATGATCAGCTGGGTGGGATGATGTTGAGGTTATGTTGTCGTACGACGTGGGCGAGCCGTGCCATGTAGATATTGAACAGTCGGGCTGAGGGAGGATCCCTGTGGGACGCCGCAGATGATCTTGGTGGTTTTCGAGCGGAAGGGTGGTAGGCGGACGCTCTGGGTTCTGCCGGAGAGGAAGGAAGTGGTCCAGGCTAGGGCCTTCTCTTGGATTCTGGCGTCATGGAGGCATGCTGATAGGGTGCGTTGGCAGACTGTGTCAAAGGCAGCTGATAGGTCCAGGAGGATGGGGGCGGCTGTTTCTCCTTAGTCCATCAGGATCCTGATGTCGTCCCATCTCGCTCCTCCCGTTTCCGGCCAAAGTCATCGAGAAGACCGTCAACAAGCAGCTGGCCGCCTTCCTCGAGACGAACTGTTCCCTCGACCTCTCGGGCCCACCACAGCACCGAGACCACCCTCATCGCAGTCACCGATGACATCCGAGCCCTGCTCGACAACGGGAAAACTGCGGCCCTCATCCTCCTGGACCTCTCCGCGGCATTCGACACAGTCTGCCACCGCACCCTAGTGCAGCGCCTCAGCAATGTCGGAATCCAAGAGAAGGCCCTTGATTGGATCATCTCCTTCCTCGCCGGAAGGACACAGAGTCCGCCTCCCCCCGTTCAGATCAGAAGCCACCGAAGTCATCTGCGGTGTTCCTCAAGGCTCCTCGCTCAGCCCCACCCTCTTCAATGTCTACATGAGCCCCCTTGCGGCCATCGCACGCCAACACAACCTCAACATCATCTCTTACGCCGAAGACACCCAGCTGATCCTCTCCCTCACCAACGACCCCGCCACCGCCAGAGCCAACCTACTCGAAGGGATGAAAGACGTCGCCGAGTGGATGAAGAACAGCCGCCTGAAACTGAACTCAGACAAGACGGAAGTCCTGATCCTGGGTTTGTCACCCTCCGCCTGTGACGACTCCTGGTGGCCCCCCGCCCTGGGCAGCGCACCCATACCGACAGACCACGCACGCAACCTGGGCTTCATCCTGGACTCCTCCCTCTCCATGACCAGACAAGTCAACGCCGTCTCCTCATCGTGCTTCAACATCCTGCGCATGCTACGTAAGATCTTTCGGTGGATCCCCACCGAGACCAGGAAGACGGTCACCCAGGCCCTCGTCACCAGCCGACTGGACTACGGCAACTCCCTCTACGCCGGAACCACTGCCAAACTCCAGAAGAGACTCCAGCGGATCCAGAACGCCTCAGCAAGACTCATCCTCGACATCCCCCGACACAGCCACATCTCCGGACACCTGAGAGACCTGCACTGGCTCCCGGTCAACAAGAGAATCACGTTCCGACTCCTCACCCATGCACACAAAGCCCTACACAACCAGGGCCCAAGATACCTCAACAACCGCCTCAGCTTCTACACTCCCACACGCCAGCTCTGCTCGACCAACCACGCCCTCGCCGCCGTCCCCTGCATCCGAAGGGCCACCACAGGAGGAAGGTCCTTCTCCTACCTAGCCGCCAAGACGTGGAACTCCCTCCCACCCACCTCCGCCAGACTCCATACCACCTCGCCTTCAGGAAGCAGCTCAAGACCTGGCTGTTCGAGCAGTAGTGGACACCCCCCCCACGCCTTGTACCCCTCCGGGTGAGTAGCGCGCTATATAAATGCTTTGATTGATTGACTGAGTGAGTGGCAGTTAGGGCGGTCTCGGTGCTGTGGTTAGTGCGGAAACCGATTGGGAAGGGTCTAGGATGTTGTTGTCTTCGAGGTAGCGGGTTAGCTGTTTGTTGAACACCTGGTAATTTGAAAAGCCAGCCTTCCCCTTTGCCCGACACCTCCCCATTACTGTTCGTAATATGTCTATTTATAGGCACCTTGAGGCTTTTCCCTGTTGGATCCTGTAAATCCCCAATATCGATACCTAGAATGTTAAATTATAAAAAAAAATGTAACATCCGTGTCGTGATATGTAAGCAGGGACAATGTAACAAGGCAGCAAGAGAACTGCAAATTATGATCACGGTTGTTTAAATTATGTAATAAGCAAAGGCAAGTTATGTGCAATATTCTGTGATAGTATTACTTGTTTTTTTAAATAAATTAAACACACACGAATACTATTTAGGCAAGAGTTGCACTGCGTAAAAAATAATTTAAACACTTGAGTACTGCAAATTGCAACGGAAGGGTAACATTTTGCAAGTGGTCGGCATCTGCCACAGCGCAACACTTTTTTTTTTCTTCAACTAAGGTAGATCTGTTTGAGCCAGAAATTAACTTGCATTTTGATTGAAACTTGGAAATCATACAGTAAAAGGTAAAATAACGAGGCAAGCCATGTAAATCCATAACGAATGTGGGGAAATGTCAGAGACAAAGAATTGCATACTATTGTTTTGTTCGAATGAAAAGCACAAATTAGTCCATTTGTGCAGCAGGTGCACTGGCGCCGGGTTACAGAGGCCTGGAGGCGCTCACCGAACCCTGAATGTTGCTGTATTATTTTACAACTCAAACAGAGACCTGGGGCCAATTGCCTTCTTTGCACTAGGGCCCAAGACACGGCCTATGGCTACGCTGCTATTATTGCTGCAATATATAAAGTAAGGCCACCCCATTTAAAAAAAACTGAAATGAACAACAGAGTCCAGGGCATGCTCGAAGAAACAGCATGCATTAAGTTACGATGTTTAAAGAAGGTTCAAACCATAGATTTACAAAACTATTACTCAGCATACATTTGAGAAGCACTTATTCGGAAGTTGTGGCTGCGTTTACAACAGAGATGAAAGCACAACCAGTTGTGCCAGCACGCTCGACTCTCGAGTGTCTATCCTATATTCAGTTGCACAACCTCCTTCCGTGCGAGCATAAGGCCCGAAGCTCCCTTTTGCCCCCGTGAAAAAATAAATAACCAAACATGCGCAGCCGTTGGGACACACGCAAGCCTCTCACAGAAGGAGGGCTCGAGTGTGACAACGTGAAGAGACGCTGCACGAATGCACTGCAACGCTAGGCTAGTGGGCGGGGCCTAAGGGAGACAGGGCGGTCACCACCCCACTTCCAAAGACGCCAGACAGAAAACCAACGACAATAAATCTCCCCAAGGCGAGCAGCGCATGCGCTACAAAGCAGGCGAGACCTAAAAATGGGACCCACATCGAGTCTTAGGTATGCGCATGTTTGGTGATGCATACATAAATCATCATGTATGCTATGCTGTTGCGTCATTGCATCTCTTCTTTTTCTTTCTTTCTTTTTTAACGATGCTGCACACAGCATAGGCAAATGGCATTGGTAAATCCACTTGTTACCAAAGGTGAGACCTATTAAGCTTCGCCAATGCTTGTTTATGGATTTACCATTGTCATGCAGAAGACGGCCATTTAAGAAAAGTAAATTGTAAGAAAAAAGAAATTACATGCAGCACAAGTAAAATAAGAAAATGGAAGGCAGTGTCCCGGTATCACTTTGCAACTATCAAACCCTCGCAAGAGGAACAACAAGCATTGGCATAGCAAATAGGTCTCACCTTTGGGACTTTGTAGGTGTTTAGCCAGATCTATTGGCTATGGCAATGTATTTAAGCTAAGTTACCCAAGCAGACAGATATGTTTAAGTAGAAAAAAGCATTTGAAATGTAAGCAGAAACAACATGGTTACCTTAACACTTTTACGCTCATTATTTATAAATCAATGTGTGTTTTTGGCTGAAAAATCAAGGACATGACTACAGGGCCCGGAAGGGACCCGTTTAAATGTCCACTGCTTATGTCCTTACAAAACAAGCAGTATGGTTTAAAAAGATCATATCCCTGAATACAGAGCCGTGGTACACATTTTATAAACTGAAATAAGGGAAACAGCTGATAAGGATCACAATTAACATTTTCCACTCCACGCATCAACAGAGACGAGAAACCTAAAGTAGGTCTTCACTGGCAAACTCTGTAAAGTGGAACTAATGTCTTTGGGTGTGAATAAAACCAATCTGACCACTTTGCAACCACTCTGTCTTGCTTTAATTAGTTATTTTTAGGAAAGCAGATAAAAGGTTCACATTAACGATTTCCACTCCACACATCAATGAAAAGACGAGAAAACGAAAGTAGCACTTTACTGGCAAACTCTGTAAAGCGATGCTAATGTGTTTGGTTGCTTTATTATTTTTTCTTATTTTGAACCATTTTTTAGGTCTCGGCTAGCGTAGGCTGCGCACATGCGCAGTCTCACTGTCGAGATCTTATGTTTTTGGGTAGCTTTCACTAGCGAGGTTTAAGCCCCGCCCCTCTTGCCCATTGGCCGGCGTCACCGTTTATGCTAAACGGTGGTGGGCCATTGGGAAAGAGGTCATGGTGACGTACAGTTTTCTCTCTTTCTGCCATCCCACTTGGACGGACTGCCCTGACTTCCTGCTGGAGTTAAAGGTTTTTCATCTTCTTTATGGGGCCAAACAGATGGCCCCATAAAGAAGATATAAAACCTTTTACACAAGAAGGATGTCCGGCCAAGTACGTCCAAGTGGGATGGCAGAAAAACAGAAAAGTGCCCATCATGGCGAGCGCCTGAGGCCTGACCTCTTGTCGGTTACCAGCAAAATATGACGTGTTACTCGGAAGTGGAATGCGAAACTGGTAAAACTTGCTGTGTCTCACAATACTAGTGAACCTTGACATCTTACAGTGTACAAGTGAAAAGTATTCCGTTAAACTAGACCAGTGACATCTTACACTGTACAAGTGAAACGTAATCAATTAAACTAGACAAGTGAAACTCGACTTGTTGTACATTACTAATCGAAGCCACTACCAGCGAAATTGACATGCTGCATACAACAAATAAAAGTTAACCGGGGGCACAAGTTAAACTTGATGTGAAACCTGATGTGTTGCACATTATCTGGTGAAAACGAGGTGTTGGGCATTACCGGTTAAAAATGACAAACAACAAAAAAGGCAGACGTTAGTTTAGAAAATATTTACTTTGCAGCATTTGCACTACTGCCTATTTCATCAATCGGACCACAGAGTTACTTAGCACCCTCCACACCCCTTAACTCTCCACGGCGCGCTCCCTGTGGTTTAGGGTCCGTTCTGCCACGGTAGTCGCCGTGTGACCCTCTACACACTATGCGCCTTCTCCATTCAGTCTCTTGCTGTATGTGGCCCAGTGTGGTTAACTCCTGCACTCTGCAGTGATCTTGCCATTGAAGAAGTACGATATCCCCCCGCCTTTACCCCTTGGTGCAGTGAAATTTTTGCGTCCAAGTCTCTTCCAATATTCTGAGCAGTCTGTGACCCCCCCCCCCCCCACTCCATGGAGTGAAATCTGATAGGGGAGTAGTAATCTTCAGGGGGCTGCAGACGCGCGATGCCCTCCCCGTGCACTGATAACCGGGGCCCACACCCTCAGAGGGCCCCCCCCGAGAGCGCTTAAACCACCCGGCAGGCTCTAATGGCTGCAAAGTGCCCGGGATTTGACACACTCTGTTTTGGCACCTGCTGGAGGGGATTACGGGTAATCTAATGTGATCCCCGCCTGGCCACGCGCCGGGGCCGCGAGACCGAAAGGTCGACGAGGACAAACTCACCACGCCGTGTGCCTGGAGGCCTGGCGAGGCGCCCCTCGAGGACAGGGGCCCGGATGATGGAGGCAGGGTGGGGCCCTCACGAGGGAGAGCGAAGTTGAGGCGCAGTGCCCTGTTCGTGCTTCAGTGCCTTACAAATCAGTCCATCGAATAGAGGTAGGTGATTCGGTCCTGTCTATTTCACAATTCTGCAGTGAACAAACTGGTGACTTAAAAGCACAAATAAAAAAAAATTAAAAACTCATCAACTTCAACAACGTACATTTGGAACTGTGAAATAAATATATGTATTACAATCCACTCCAGGCCCCATGAACCACCCATTCTTGCACTGCTGTACGCGCATGGAAGTGAAGGGTGGAATCCTATTGGTTCACTAGGCTGGAGGATGGAACAACTGCGTTGCAGCAAAATGGGGCATACAGGTAGCCGTACCTGCTAGGCGATGACCACCATTGCCTCACCACAAACCAGTCGCCGCCTATATCTGGACGAACAGTTGCAGGGAGCTGTAGTAGTTGCAAACCCAACTAGAGGTATGCACCAAAAACACTTTGCCTGTAGAGATCTTTGAGCCATACTTACAATGTTAAAAATAGGTTTACAAGCCCTACAATTTTTCATGCGGTTGTCCAAGAAGCTGTGATTGGCTGAAGGTGAGAATCATGACATGCAGCCACTTGGTATTCGGATATCTCTATATGCAATATATTCATATTCTACTGTAGACAAAAATGGCTCCTGCAGCCAGTGTAACTGAGCAGAGAATCAATGTCTCAAGTTCTCCTTCTCTATGGAGCAGTTTGTATAAAGACAATGTGAGAGGTGTCCAGTCCATTCTGACCTCACTTTAAGTAGAAATACATACTAGGCTTGTGATTAGGAAAGGACCGAGCAGAAGCCCCTCGATATGGGAGGGATAAAAGGATGGGAAATGGAGACCAGGTGGCATACGATCGGGAGAGAGAAAAGAGAGAGCGAGCCTGTTTGTGCAGAGAGATATGGGAACGAAAGAAAAAAAGCATTAAAAATACAACATGTCTCTCCTTTTATTAAGTTTAAGCCGTTCGCTTGGCTACACAATACCATTAGCAAAGCAAATGTCTAATTTAACCAAAGGCGAGACCTGTTGCATTTTCATTGCTTGTCTCTCGACGTGCAGAGGCTGCACTTTGAAATAGAAAAATGTGAGAAAAAGAGGACTTTTCCAGCAAAAGTGTTTCTTTCTGTTTTGGATCCATTTCACAGGGGAATGAATGAAGAGAAAGAGGATAAATGTAATTTTCTTGAAGTCAAGCTTTCATTCAGCAAGTGAGGAGGAGCGAGACAGAAAGAGAGGTAAGAAGAGGAATAAGGGGGAGGCGGGACATCTGACAGCGGCATAGCAGGAGAAGTCGACACTGTCCTTGTCAAAGCAAAAGGCGGAGGTGCCTCTTTGTGGCCAGACATGCTCAGGCACGCCTGCGTGCCGACCGATGCACAAGTCCAACCTCCCATGGTATAAAAAAATCATCAACACCGAGAAATCTTTTCAGCACATTACCAGAATGGCTTAGCATTATGAAACCCACTCTGGCTTTTTAGAATGTATGAAATTCGATCAATAAGAAAAAAAAATCGATATTTCTAGGAACAAAAGCTGATAAATGTCACCTTAAAAGTTTTCCACTCCATGCAGCAACACAAAGACAAGACAACTAAATTAGTGCTTTCACTGGCAAACTCTGTAAAGTGCTGCTGTGTTTAGGTGTGAATAAAACCAATCTGGCCACTTTGCTACCACTCTGTCTTGCTTTACTTAGTTATTTTTCGTATTTTTAACCCTTTTTTCTCTCCGCCCTGAGGCTGCACTTTGGAATAATAAATGTGAGAAAAAGACGACATTTCCAGCAAAAGTGTTTCTTTTTCTGGATACATTTCACAGGGGAGCGAATAAAGGAACGGCGAGGAAAGACAGGGTAAGAGCAGTTTTTTGAAGTCACGCTTTCATTCAGCAAGTGAGGAGTTATCGACAGAAAGAGAGGGAAAAAGAGGAAAAAAAAAAAAGGTGAGGGGCAGGTGACCATGCCAGAGCAGAAGTGCCTCTTTCTGGCCAGACATGCCCAGGTACAGCCTGCGTGACGGCCAGAGCGCGAGTCCGACCTCCCATGGTATAAAAAAAATCATCAACAATGCGAAATGTTTGGGGGGCGTGGCTAAGGCGGCGAACATGGCGGACGCAGCCTAAGTGAGCTCCATCCCGTCGATCATTTATCCGATGAATATCCTGCGTCTCCCTGACCCCGAGACGTCCTAACCGGAGTGATTGGCTGTCGGAACTTGACACGGTGCCCCGGCTGTAATTAGAGCACTTATTCCCGCTGCTTGGCGGAGATCCGGACTCCGAGGAGGTGCGGCCTTGCTGGCGCACAGAAGCCGGGACCTCGAGTTTGAGGACGCCGGGCGGAAGTGCAGCGCGGCCGATGTAGGTGCGGTACAGTGGGCGAATCCACACTTCCGGTGACTGGACGACCAGAGTGTACTACAAGATACGGCGTGGGAAGGTCGCAGGGGCTAGCGACACAGCTGCAATACTCCAACATCAAGGGCTGACACGGTGAGGGGCGCGGAAGGGACTGGGCAGGCCCCACTCGGCGGTCGTGTCGGACCGGGGGGACGCTGCTGGTTCGCGAGGGATGCGGAACACCTCTCCCGCTTTTCCCCCCTGCCCTCTGATGGACCTTAGCAGATAGTAACGGCGCTCACCGCAAGGGAGGCGAATGACCTCTGCCGAGGCCCGGCAAACGACGATCAGACTGCGCCTCCTGCACGGTGCGCCGGGGTGTACCCCCTGTTCGGCAGCACTATAAGGTCACTAAGGAGACCCCCCTGGGACGAGGGGCCTGGGCATTGACGACCGGTCCTTGAGTGTGGGAACACGAGCCGAAACACAGAGGTGGAGGCGAGCAACCCCACGCAGAGCCGGTGACTGCTTACACTCTGAGGCCCAGTTCCTTGATGGTGGCCTCAGACGGAATGGTGGCGAGGCCCTCGAAGTGACACCTACACAAAGGTGAGACCAATACAACCCCGGCACTGAACATAGAGCGCCTACAAATAATAGGGTTGGAAGGGGGCGCAGTGCCACTGATGTGTCGCTGGTGCAAGGAGAGGAGACAACGCAGGCGGACACACAGACTGGCCTAGGAGTAGACACTCATATCCTGATCAATATTCCTGTAGCACCCTGGACCCAGTACTTATATTCACAGGCCAACATGACAAGGGGTGGCAACAGTGGACATACCTCGAAGCAAGGCACGATAGAAAAGTTTACGGGGCCGACTGGGGAAGCTGGAGCATCGGGGGCCCTCCAGTGTCCGGCCTGGATAATGCAGCCCTCATGGCGGCGATAACACAATCCAGAGACATGCTAGATGCAAAAATAGGGGCAGTTGGGGCTGACGTTACTTTGCTGCGCCCGGACTTGCGAAACGCTGTGGCTCGCACTACAGAAACTGAGACCAGAATCACGGGAGTGGAGGACGATGTGGCGACCTTGAAGAAGAAAGTGGCCAACATGGAGGGGATCCAGAAGGGCCTTGCCTTGCGAGCTGAGGATGCGGAAGGGCGTGCTCGGAGAAACAATCTACACTTTGTGGGATTTCCAGAGGGCTGTGAGAAGGGCGATATAGAAGCCTTCCTGACCCGCTGGCTGGAGGGGTGGCTCCCTCCGGAGTCCCTTTCGCTCTGTTTTATTATTGAACGCGCGCACCGAGCACTGATCCAAAAGCCACCGGTAGGAGCATGCCCTCGACCGGTGATAGCCAAGCTGCTCAATTACCATGACCGCGACACGATCCAGCGGCAAGCGCGCATAAAGGAGCCTCTACTATTTGACAATCACAAAATTCTGATATTTCCGGACTACACCAGGCTGGTACAGCAACAACGCCAGTCCTTTACCGCGGCCAAGGCGCGATGGAGGGGCTTAAATATCCAGTATGCTTTGCTTTACCCGGCCCGCCTGCGGGTGGTCTTTCAGTCCTGGACCCAATTCTTTAATACTCCAGAATAAGTTTTTGCCTGGACAGACGAGACAGTCCGGATCAGAGTACATACCCCCCTGGGTCGAGACTCAGACTCATCTTCCACGGCGGGGACCCCCCGGCGATCGCGAAGCAGAAGTAATTGGAGATCACAAACTAAGAAGAATACTCCTCCAGAGGATGGAGCTGCAGTTGCCACCGAAGATACGGACCCTCAAAACCCGGCATCATGACCTCTGAAGGTGTGTGGCGGTCTTCAGACCACGACCCGCGGAGGGGATTGGACTCCTCTGGACAAAGACGACTTTTGCAGTTTGCTGCCTGAGACTCCTGATGAACAAGTAACTTTGTGGTTAGGGGACGCGGGTTGGGGGACGACATAGGGAGGGAGGACACGACCCCTCAGTTCAGAAGAGTTTTTTAGTGGGGGGTAAGTTGGGACTAAGTGGGTAGTTCTTGGGGATCCATTGGGATAGTGGGTCTCTGACCTCCCGTTGGGGGCCGGAGACGATCTATACCGCGACAGGTACTTCAATGTTGCTGAGGTATGGGGAGGGGGGAGGTGGGGGTGTTCTGGGGCAGTTAGGAATGGGGAGGTAGCGGGGGGGTTAGTTGGGGGTGCGTTTGGACAGGGTGGTAGGAGAGGGAGGGGTAGGGGTGCTGTTGGGGGGGTAGTTAGTATCGACACAGTGTCCATTCGAGTCCGGTTGCAATTATATGTGTGTGTGTGGCTCCAAGTGCCCAGGACCCTGATTTTTCTGCAACACAGTAGTAGCTCACTAAAATTACTGAAAATAATCTCAGTGACATCCTCCCATTTGTCATATGTGAGGGCCTGTTTGATCTCAAAGACATTTTTTATGGATGTTGCATGAAACGTAAATACATTTTTCTGAAAAATCTCTGCGATAGGTTCTTACTCATCGCCCATATTAAAAATACATTTTAAAAAATGGTATTTAAAACAATCTGTTTAAGGAGTATGCATGGTCATTAGGGCAAGATTCTCTGAATAACAGAGCTGTCTCTATCAGGGGGCTCCCTGAAAGGCTGGGTCCCTGGGCCAGAGCCCACATTGCCCATGCCTTAAAATGTCTCTGGTCTGTGCATAGGCATATGTAGCCTGACGCCAGAGTTGCAGAGATGGGGATTCAAGTTTGAGTCCCAGCATCTGCTCAACAACCTGTGATTCTGGGCTTAATTTACTAAATATTTCTCTACAAATTAGACCTCAAAGTGTAACCAAATGGTGTTTCATGAAAGGGCACGCCCTTTGAATGTGGGCCCCACCCCTTGAATGTGGGCCACTTTTTTCGTCAGTGCCCAGGCCAAATTGTGATCCCAATCCGACCCTGCTCCTCCTGGACTGCAGCAGTCTGTGAGCCCTCCGAAGTGCCCTTGCAATGTGCCTCTCGGAGGAAGGGCACGTGACTCATACGAGCACGGTGCGTCAGTGGCGGGCACGGCCGAGGAGCCAGGCCGGAAACTCTTGCAGGTGTAACAGTGGCATTGGCCAAGAGCCACAGTGATGTGCGCTCAAGCCAAACTTATGTTCAGGTGTTGCATCATCCGCAATGAACCACGCCCGGTGAAATAGGATCCCAAATTCACATTTATAGTGAACACAGCACACACCACATAGTGAACATGTATAGGACCACCCTGCCAAGCCTTCATTCACAAAACCCCTGATGCTTTTTATGCTGCGCCTAACATCTTGCTGGCCCGAGATGCATCGCTTGTTTCAGCCCGCATTGGAACAGCGCCTAGAGGCAAAGACGTACGAAAAGGACCTATGACAGATTATGTAAACACACACCCAAACAAATTGCTGTTATGATTTTCAACTGATTGAAGCTCTGCCCTTAGGTCTGAGAAGGAAGAAAGTCTGAGCTTGACCCATCGATGTGCAAAGGAAGCTCGCATGCAACAATAACCACAAATTCGATGAAGTGCGACACCAGACTTGTTTCAGAAGAACACTTGTAAATGCCTTTCACGGAGTATTTTATTATTTTTACTGGTTCTTTTTTACTGGTTTTACTTGACACGGAACTGTATGGTTGTCTTTATTAATCAATATAATACAACATTCATTCAGTTATGAACTGGATTTTTATTTAGCATGAGAATAATCTATGTTTTGTGAAAATTAAAATCCTAATGGTCTTTGCCGGGATTCGAATAGACTGCACAGTTTTTGGCACAGGTGCATTAACTGACTGTAACTATGCACACTAACCAGAATAGGTGCCACATACCTGAAAAGCAGTGGGACAATCGCAAAAATGCATGTTGCCCCGGCATTTCAGGTTAACGTGTATTTGTAAAGCGCACGTATCTTGCCGCTAAATAATAGAGCTTTATTGTGACCCAACTCAATGGTACTCAATTGGTGGGAGTGAAATTATTAAAAAACAACTCAATGGTACTCAATTGGTGGGAGTGAAATTATTAAAAAACACCCTGAAAGTGTTAACTTAGTAAAGCAGTTGGTAAGATAAGTCATGTGAAATGTATTAAGTTCAAGGTTACAAGGAGGGTGCCTGCCAGCCAAATAACCAATAGTCTCCAACACGAATATAACCATTCCAAAATAATGAGAATGTTGACTCAACACTCCCTTTATAATGTTGAGCCACTATTCTCTCAACACGAAATAAGATGCAAGTAGGATAATGCGGAATTGAGGTTGCATCTGGACCTTCAGGACTTTAATAAAGACATCCTCTACCCAACAATGGTAATTTGGTGACAACAAATGCCAAGTGGAGAAAAACTTAGCTCCCTTGATAATATCACTCCAGGCTTGCTTATCCAAAAAATATACTTAACTACACAACCTTCACAAAAAGAAGAATGGGAAAAAAGTAAACGTATAAAAATGACTACTTTCAATATCTGATAACATTATCCTTCCCACTAATCCACATTAAAATCACTTAGCCATTTGGGAGCCTGTCAGGTCCTTATTTCACACGGACCCAAATACTCCGGAAATTATGCTTCACCAGACTTATCGTCACAGCGACTCTTCACACCTTTGAAGATTGTTGCTGGTAATTTCACCACATTTTTATAACACCACACATTCTAGTTACTCAAAAACACAGTGTAGGGATTCACTTTCCTCACTTGGAGTGGTTTGTATAACTTAGTCCTCCGTTACCCTTCTGCCCCTTTCTTACATGCATCCAATCACCCACACTTAACTTTTCCATGCCAGCCCCCGAGACTTTTTAAAAATGTTCATCTGAATTTCTCCTTTCCACCACCTTTGATAATAGCACTTTAGGCTTCCTTCCTGTCATAACTAAAAGGTGTTTTACCAGTAATACTGTTAGGCGTCAAGCAATACAACCACACCAACTTGATTATCACCTTCTCCGTT